>NW_027224405.1:0-58928 GCF_023699985.2 Odocoileus virginianus | reverse complement strand
CATCCTCTATCATCCCCTTCTCCTCCCACCTCAATCTTTCCCAGCATCAGGTTCTTTTCAAATGAGTCAGCTCTTTGCATCAGTATTGGAGTTTCAGCTTCAACATCAGTCCTTCCAATGTACACTCAAGATTGATATCCTTTAGGATGGGCTGGTTGGATCTCCTTGCAGTCCAAGGGACTCTCAAGAGTCTTCTCCAACACCACAGTTCAAAAGCATCAGTTCTTCAGTGCAACTCTCACATCCATACCCGACTACTGGAAAAACCATAGTCTTGACTAGATGGACCTTTGTTTGCAAAGTAATGTCTCTGCTTTTTTATATGCTGCCTAGGTTAGTCATGACTTTCCTTTCAAGGAGTAAGCATCTTTTAAATTCATGACTGCAGTCACCATCTGCAATATTGTCCTAAACAGAGATTGAATATAGTGTGTCATGATCAATAGGGTGGAATAGAAAGACGCTCCCACAAAAACACCAAAACTATAACTATTTACAGAACAACTATTGATGAGAATGTACTGAAGACTAGTAGATAATATCCTTTGTGACTAAATGTATAAGGAAGGAAACATGACAGGACAGGTAAGAGTGTCAGAGACACAGTACTACAGCATGAAGTCCAGTAGCCTGAATAGGCAACACACAAATGGTAGAATAATCGAATTGCAAAGGTTCCTCCCAAGGATATAGAGGATATATCCCCAAGGATAGAGGGGTCTGAGCTCCACAGCAAGCTACCTAGCCCATGTTTCCTACACCAAAAATATGAGCAGCCAAAAATGAGACTTTTCAGACCGGGGAGCTTTTGAGAGTTCCAGAGATATAGTGCCATTCTGTTAGTTGTTGATGCTAGGCCAGTTTGTGTTTGCTGTTAGGTGAACAAGATCATGATAAGCTTGGCTGCAGGACCATTGTGTTCACGGTGTTGGCATCTGCTGCAGCATGTTGGGATTGTGGCCCAGTAGGAAGACCACTCTGGTCTAAGGGCTGGTGTCCAGACATTGGTATTTGAGACCATGACCCACTGGGTCCTGGGGCTAGTGCCAGACCACTGGTGGATAGAGTTAAATCCTGGAGTCTCTGTTTGCTCAAGGACACACTGGGGCCCTCAGCCAGCCTACCTAGGACTAGGTTCCACCCACCAGTTTGTCATAACTAGCCCTAGAAACCTATAGCTTCAAAGTCAGCTCTTTCATCACTCAGACCCACACACCAATGGGCTTGCTCCAGAACTGGGAATCTTTGCCCATACAATCAGCCATACCAGGACCTGGCCTCACCCACCAGCAGCTTGCAGCCACTACAAAAGGGCCGTCAACCAAAGGGACTTGGGCCAATTATGTTTACAATCATGTACACAGCAGCCAGCCCACAATAGCAGATGATCCATGAAGCCCACATAAAGGGCATCACTAGAGCATATACTTCTGGTGACCAGAAGAGACATATGTACTATGTTCACTGTGATATTATTTGTTATACAAAAAAGAGGTATTGAGCTTGTTAGATTAAAAAATGTTTATTTACTTATTTGTGTATTACTTGTGTGAAAATTATTACAAATCTATTACAGTACAAAGTCGGCTGTGTTAGTTGGGTACCTAGGCTAACCTTTCAGACCAACGAACAGATTGGACTTAGGAACACACCCTAAGAACAGAACTCATTTGTATGTAGGGGAATTACTCTAGTAGGATTCCATCTTCAGTATGCCCTAACCAAAAGTTATTCTCTGATATACCTCATATAGCCATCCTAACAGATGTTATGTGATATCTCATTTTGATATTAATTTGCATTTCCCCAATGATTAGTGATATTGAACACTTTCTCATGTTCCTACTGGCCATTTCCATGTCTACTTTGAAAAACTATCTCTTCAGGTTCTTTTTCCATTTGTAAATTGGCTTATTTGTGGGGTTTTTTGGTATTTAGTTGTAGAAGTTCCTTATATATTTTATTAAGTCATTATGATATATATTCTTTACAAATATGTTATATTTCCACTGTGTTGATTGTTTCCTTTGATGAAGAATCAATTTGGATTAAGAACCAAGAACTTGGAATTTAAAAGGCTGATGAACAGATATGAGAAAAAACACCATTCCATTTCCAGTATCACCATTCCATGATGGGATGAAGACTTAACTGACTTGCTAGCTTTTGCCTCTTCCCTCTGGGAACATTGAGCTGACATTTTACAAGTCTGACAACCTCACTGGACTGGCATTATCTACACAGCCCTGTATCTACATGGAGAAGAAATAGACCCAGCAGATTCTGGTGTTCTGTGCATCCCAACCAACGCACCATTCATGTAACTGTAATCATCCTGGATGCTCCTTAAAAGCCCAACAATCAGCTGACTACAAGAGAATGACCTCAGTCTATGCCACATGGAACAGAAGAATTGTTCACTCACATCCTGCCTAAATTAATTCTCTAGAGTCAGATACAGACCAGCGTATGACAAAATATAGCTATGTCTGTGGACAGATACAGGTCTGTGTATGATCAAACATAGACCTATGTGTGGTGAGAAATATCCCTGTGTGTACACATACATGGAAGATTATGTGTAATCATATCAAATAAATATGGATATACATACAAATGTATCTATATTGTTTATCAAATGCTTATCCATGTGTCACCACATTACAGATCCATGTACAATCACCTATAGACATATACACACTATTGGATACAGATTCACATATCATTGAGTATATATATATGTGTGTGTAATATATATATGTGTATATATAATCATAGAGATACCTGAAGTTGGGTACAGATCTGGAGAAGAGAATGCAAACCACTTCAGTATTCTTGCCTTGAGAACCGCATGAACAGTATGAAAAAGCAAAATGATGAACTCCTCATGTCAGTAGGTGCCAACATGCTACTGGAGAAGAGTGGAGAAAAAGCTCCAGAAAGAATGAAGAAGTTGAGGCAAAGTGAAAACAACACCCAGTTGTGGATGTGACTGGTGATGGAAGTAAACAGATCTGAGTGTGCGGCAGTAGGATATATACTTGTGTACTCTTAGACACAGGCCTATGAATGTTTATACAAATATTTGTAGAAATACAAACATTCTGTGGCTTTGGGGATTGGGCTGCAATTCAGGCTAGCAAAAGACACTAAACCTTTTCTGATGATCAGCTTACTGAAACTGTGAATTAAAAGTAAACAACAGAGTCCTCTTTTTAAAGAGGAAAACCATAAAGCAAGATTTATGTGCTTTCTCTGGAGACAACTACAAAATTTTACTGAGCTTTCAATCAATCCTTCCCAATATTTGTTTTATTCTGGATAGGAAAATGAATATTAAGACACACAGTTCTCTTCAAAATAAACATGTAGTGCCATGACATCCTAAATATATTGTGTTAGTAAGTTTTTAAACTTTGCAAAATGACCCTAAAGCTTCAAAGAAGGAGGATAGAAGGCCCACAGATTGAACATTCTAAATGGTATAAAACCCGACATACTAAATGAAAAAGCTTCAAATATACATATATATTTAAAGTCAGTATTTATGAATATGTCAGTATGTCATATTTATGTCAGTATTTATGAATTCTTCCTCATTTTAATTGCTACATATTATTCTATTTGGGGCTTCCCTGGTGGCTCAGATGGTTAAGAATCTGCCTGCAGTGTGGGAGACCCAAGTTTGATTTCTGCACTGGGAAGATCCCTTGGAGAAGGGAATAGTTACCTAAGCCAGTATTCTTGCCTGGGAAATCCCATGGACAGAGGAGCTTTGTAGGCTACAGTCCGTGGGGTCACAAAGAGTCGAACATGACTGCGAAACTTATACACACATACAAACATTATTCCATTTTATGGTTACAACATAGTTCTTTTAACCAGTCCATTTTTGCTTGGAATTAATTTTATTTCTAATATTTTGCCTCACATACAGGTCCATAAGGAACATCCCTTACAGAAATCTTTACTTAGTGGTTTGAATATTTCTGTTGAAGAAATCTATATCATCACCACGTCAAAAATATGCATATGTTTACATTTGATAGACTCTGTAACATTCCTCTCTCAAAGATTTGAAGTATCTTTTATTGTCATAAATTGTGTATTACAGAGTATTAGATGGTAATTTTCCTCACAGCCTTGCCAATTCTAAATATTATCATTATTAAACTAATATATTTAAAACAAATTAGGTGAAAACTCACCTTATTTTAATTTGTATTCATTCATAGAATTTCACTAATATCATAATAAATATATTATTGGCCTCCAGATAAATTTAAATTGCATGCAATGTCATGTCTATATAGAGATATATAATCTAAACAAATATACCAATCTCATAATAATACATTACCCTCAGCTCCAAAGCCAACACCATCCCTGTGGGCAGAGCTGCTCACAAAGGAATGCATTTTTACATAGATAGATATATTTCTGAAGTCAACTCTTCAGTATCACTGAAAAACTGGAATCATTAATTCAAACAGAGAGGAAAATCATGATAAAAAGTCTTTCTAAGAGATGATTAGTAGAAAAATTAAATTAAAGGAAACTGGTACAAGAGGAAAAATGAATATATCCATGTGTGTGTGTGTGTGTGTGTGTGTGTGTGTGTGTATACAGAAAACTGCATGAAAGAAGGGAAACACAAAATCTATCTTAAAGTATCCTGTATATATCAGCTACTCCTGTTCCTCCCTTTTCTAAAACACATCTATGAAACATAAACACACTATTTTATTTGATAATCTCATGATCTGGACAGAGACCAAAGGGAGACACTTACATTTTGAAAAATTGCCCAAAGAGATTAAAGTAAATTAAGCTAAAAATTCTTGATAGCTCAAAGCTCTTCATCCTGAGGCTACAATTTGTTTATATAGACAAGACAGGTGAACTACTGACACATTTTAAATATAATTGTGTGTGCATATAAGTAATTGTTATTCAAAAATTTTAAAATAATAGTTCAAATTGATAAGGCTGTAACTGTCTTAATGCTCAAATATTTGTTAAAATCACCTCCCAAACTCAGTCTCACATCATCTCTGTGACCTCTAAAACCCAGTTACCTGACGGTTCCAGTAAATAGAAGGCAGATATTATGGAAGTACAATTTTTAGGACCTTGTCAGGGTAACCAAAGATCTAGCTCCATTTAGGATGTACTTATGAGAACTTTCCTCTAAAAAAGGAGCTTGAAGTCATGACAAATTAGAGTTACAACTTAGCAAATCCAAGCACAGAGGCAAATAATTCAGGGCCACACTGGGAGCAAAACATCCAATCACTTAATGGGGAGTCATTTTGATAGGACCAGAATTTCTAATTATTTTAAAGAAAAATTTTAAACAGATGATCTAAGTGTCCAGGGATTTACATAATGTCCAGGGATTTGCCACTTGAATGTGACAAAGTAATTCAGATTTCATCCAAATAGGAAAGATTGCCAAATAAGGCAGCCAGCCAAGCGGTTTACAAAATTGTTCATGGAACTGTGCCTGCTGTTTAGCTATACTTGAGTTTAATTTGTAAACAGTTTTTAATACACACCTTAGCAGACACATCATTATTGAGATGTTCTCCTTTGGGTAACAGAACCTGAGCTGAAAGAGGGCAAAGTGCCATTTTCAATGTGCAGACTTGCATCATTTCAACTGCATCCCTTTGAGGCTGTCTCTACTGACTGAGGCACTAACCACCATACCAGTCAATTCCAATCCACCACTGTAATGACCCACTTATCCCAGGGGCAGATATTCACTGGAGCGAGGCCAAGCTGATACTCCACAAACACAAAGCCATATCACAACAGTAACCATTCAGTAATTTTTCAACAACTAAACTCTTTTCTTAATTTGCCTGCCTGATAATACAGATGAAGAAAAATCTATAGGACTTATTCTTGGCCACCTAGGTACTATCAGGACTGAATTCTTGTATCACCTAACCTGGTGTTCCCTACATCTTTGAAGACTGTTGTTAAAATTATATCACATCTAACTTCAGGAGAGTTGCCATTATAATGGATTCTAAAATGTTTCTAAGCCAGAAAAAATAAGGACTAAACTCTCACTCCATAACAATATTCTCAATCGACATGCTTTGAATTTAGAAATATTTGGGGTTATAGCCTTCCTTATTAAAAATATGAATATCTTACATATATAATATACTTCACAGGCTACAACTGGTTTGTTAACATAGTTGACAATGTACTCTGGGAAGCCTGCTGAGAAGGGAGAGCCTCTCAGTTTTACTGAATGTGATCCGCACAGGTGATGAGCCAACCTCTGTGCTTGGGTGGCATTTCCTAGTTACTCCATGAGTAGTTATCTTACCTAGCCATTCAGACATAAACTAGGGCTGTATTACTTAATCTTCTATCAATAGTGTTTTCTAAAGGCACATTTTAAGCATTGTTTCCTTAATCACTCCCCTTAAAATATTATAACCACAAAAGTACTGCCCATTTATCTGTTTTATGTATATCTGTGCTTTATATATTAAAAACTTTGACATTTTTATCCTCCAAGAAAACATTTTTACATGCCTCGGGGAGATATTTTCTTCATTTCAAGTGTATGTGTTAGAGCAACCTACTTATTTTTTAAAAGGGTGAGAAGAATAATGTGATTATTTAAACTTGGCCCTAACTACAATTCTAGCTGGACTTTAAAAACTACACAAATCTCTATCCAATTCTTTTCTCCTGCAACACCTTCTTATAAAATGATTTTCTTCAGACCCATTGCTAACAAAATTCTATTTTTTATTTTATTTATTTGTTTATTATACATCCACTCCCCACTGGAATTTAACTTTCACACAAACACAACTTTTATTTGTAAAAGTTGCATACCCAGTTCCTATAACTCTGTCACATACTGTAGGCACTAGACAGTATTATTTGGACAACTTAAATATGTCAAAATGTCCTAAGCCAAATTGCCCATGGAGACATTTTTCCAGTAGTTTTTGTTAACACTATGGGATAACAGTGTGAAAAGCCCTGAGGAAAGGGTACCTATATAGTTGCTCAAGGTGCTACCTTCATGCTCAAACAAAGTATCAGTCTCCTCAATGACTGAGCTGCTTGTTTTTTGTCCAAATATCTCTTTCACCTAAGTGCCACTCTTTTTTGAAAATCAACTATTTGATTTTTATTTCTTAAGTCCATTACACTTCACTTTTCATGATGTGCATAAAGGGTAACATATCTGCACAAATGAGATCATCATGTTGGTTTTTCTCTGATATAAGAGGAATCAAGAAGGTGCAAGTAGCCTGGGACGTGAAGATCGATGCATAAATGAGAGGAAGAAAATGCCCCATCCATCCCCCCACCCCAAAATAAAGGCTGAATACTTCAATGACAATCTTCACAACTTGGCCAGTGATCAGATCTGTATTTTGATATTTTCACATCAAGCTAGGAAAAATCTTGTGAGGTGGAAAGAGTAGAGGAAGCAGAGTTTCAAAGGTTTGATATTGTTTAATTTCATTGTCACATTTTCTTTTTGTATAAAATGAAGTATCAACCTGTCTAATAATACATGTTGCTTCATTAAGGGAGTTAAAGTATGTAAAGAACCTATCAAAATGTATGCTTCATATTGGCCGTCAACAATGAGCTCACCTTGCTCATTTAATGCCTAATATTTTCATTAAATTAACAATCCAGATTAAATGAAAATATTCTTAACAACATATCCAAATATTATTTATCTCATTGATATTTAAGAGAGACATATTTCTTTATATGTTTCTTAAAGAATCAGACATAATCAAATGGCATTGTTCTTGTGAGATTTTTGATGATGAGTGCAAAGAAATACCTTAAATTCCCTAATTATTTACAAACCAGCAAAATTCCATACACTGAGGTGAGCCTGCCTTACATTTCTTTCTTTTTTTCTTACACCTTCCAGGTTTGCTGTTGACACTGAGCCCTTGGTATAACCCCTTCGGTCTTATTTTCCTCTTCAAATCACTCATTTCATCTTTGAGTAGAAATGACATCTACTTAATACTTTTTCCATTCTTACCCCTGAGTTACTCTCAACTCCTATCTATCATAAGGCAAAATGAACCGCATGTTATTTAGTGTAGGTTCTATTGCAGTGCTTAATTCTCACCATCAACTGCAAAATTGATCATCTTTAATAGATTAAGTGCTGATAATATTATCTTCCAAGCCTAGACATTGTGGGAAAAGCTTTGATTTCTTATGAATTTGAGGCACCATGCATAAGCTAATAAACAGTCACCCCAAAGAATAGGTGTGAATGCTCTGGCATCACTATATGGTCAAATTATGGTATAAAAAGGCTAGAGATGACTACTGAGTTTGAGAGAATATTTCTGAAATAGCACAAGTTGGAGTGTTATGGTCAGAGAAGCTTTGACTTATAAAGCTTAATAGTTAGGTAATAATTATTACCTAATTAGGTAATAATGTAGAATGATCTGGTATTCTCCATGCATCTAGAGGAGCATTACAGGTATCACCACTTTCCTAAAGTTTGTGTTCTGAAAACATTTGTAAAATTTTGCTTTCATAAAAGGCCAGCATTAGTACAGTAATGTTTTTGTTCATAAGAGCAAAATTTCTCTTCTGATTTCTTTCAGTTAGTGGAAATTGTTCTGAGCATAGGTAATCTTATATTGCCCCACATGTGACAAGGCTACAGCAAATTTGACTGTCTTCTTAAAGGAGAAGTGAATCGTTAACATTATAGATACATTTCTTATCTATGGACATAAATGTATCATGAGTTGGTGAAGGACAGGAAAGCCTGACGTGCTGCGGTCCATGGGGTCACAAAGAGTCGGACATGACTGAGTGGCTGAACTGAACTGAAATATATCAAAGGCAACTGTATTTTATTTGAAGAAAGTAGAACTGGGATTTGGAAAACTTGGATTCAAATGTTGTAGCTAAAATTCTTAGATATGTTTTCTTCTTGCTGCTGACATGTGATTAAAGAATGTTTACTCTTCTTAATTCAAAAGACTCCTCAAGTCTTGGTAAGAAGAAAAGAAAACAATTCCTTTATATTCAATAAAAACTGTAAGTGATAGGATATTTAAGAGAATGAGACCAAATTAAGAATAATTTTTAAATTTCTGGTTTATTTTTTATGCTACAAAAAGAATTAAAGATAGATTGAGAACTGTTCTTTCCTCCTTTAGTGAGTGTTTCTCTTTTTGCTTTTGATGAATTCATAGTGTCAAAAAAATTTAACAGTGATTTTTTCACTCTGTAAGTATCCCTTCCCTATATATCTAACAATTTCTAGGATCTATTTGCTTTACCACAGGTTAAGTAAAAATAAAAGAAAATCTGAAATCAAGGCAGGCCCTAGGGAAGAGCCAATTTCATCCAAGCAACATTTGAATGAAGATTTTAGTGCAGTAGAAATACATACTCTATAATCATCTCACTTGGGATTCATAGGTGTTTTTTCTATTGCACATCCTAAATCTATGCACATGAATGTTAAATCCTTGGCAGAGTACATTAAAAGTTATAAAAAGCACCTAGCAAAGTACCTATCCATTAAGCATTCAACTAATTTTTGTTTCTGGGCCTTTTTTAATGTCAATGATCTGCAAAATTCATTGTTTTTTTTTTCATATTTTACAATAGATATAATCCTCTCTACATAGATAAATCACCATACTATTGGCTTCATGAACAGTCTATGTTATTCTCCTCTTCATCAAATTCATCATGGCATTTTTCACCTCTGTGTTTCTCACTGTGTAAATGATAGGATTTAACATGGGAGTGAGGATTGCAAAGAACACAGTCACCCACTTGTCCACAGGGTAAGTGGCCACAGGACGCATGTAGGTGAATATACAAGGGACAAAAAAGAGCACCACTACTGTAAAGTGGGAGCCACATGTAGAGAGGGCTTTGCGCCGTCCTTCAGAGCCATGGGATTTCAGGGAGCTCAGGATGACTATGTAGGAGATGAGGAGCAGGAAAAAAATGAGCAAGCACATGGCCCCACTGTTGGCTGCCACCACCATTCCAAGCTTGTAGGTGTCACCGCAGGCAAGTTTTAACAATGGAAAGAGGTCACACATGAAGTGATCAAAGATGTTGGGACCACAGAAGGTCAAGTTGACCACGAAAATAATCTGCACAGTGGCATGGAGTATCCCCCCACTCCAGGCCACCACCACCAGGAGCTGGCAGAGCCCCTGTCGCATGATGGTCGTGTAGTGCAGAGGCTTGCAGATGGCCACATAGCGGTCATAGGCCATGACGATGAGGAGTATGATCTCTGATCCTCCCAGGAAGTGCTCCAGAAAGAGCTGAGTCAGGCAGCCACCCCAGGAGATGGTTCTCCTCTGGTACAGCAGGTCAGTGATCAATTTAGGGGTGGTGACAGATGTGTAGGAGGCCATCTATGAAGGCCAAGTAAGTGAGAAAGAAGTACATGGGAGCAGAAAGTGTGGGGCTGAGGGAGATGGTGATGACAATGAGCAGGTTGGCCAGCACAGTGAATAGGAAAATGAACAGAAAGACAATGAAGAGTATTTTCTGCAAGTGTGGATTCTGTGTGAGTCCCAAGAGAACAAATTCAGTCACATTGTTGGGAGGTATAAGAACATCCATTTAGGAAGTAATACCTTATTGGGGCCTGAATTTCCTACAAAGAAATAAAAAGTGGCACCTGTTAATCATGAAAGGTTTATGGTCTGAATTTCTTAGAACAAAACAGAGCAGTCACTATAGCTGTGGCTCAAGTCCTTGGCACTTTTGCCCCAGTAATTGTTTCAAGTCATTCTTATTTTTTTCATGATGCTTTCTATCTCTTCAGACGCCCAGCACCTGTCACCTGTAAAACATCTAGAGGGAAACGCTTGATGTGTAATTTACTGAGAAAACACTGGGCTCTCTACATGAGACCTGGATTCTCCTCCTGATTTCAGCTGCATGCAACTCTGCCATGTCATCTCAGTGTTCCTTGATTTCAAGTCCTCCTTTGTGTTCGTGGGGTTACAAATTGTAATTCTCAGATGTATCTCGAAAGCTGAGAGGTGTCCCACAGGGGTTAGAGCTATTCTTTTTTTGTGTGTGTGTGAGAATTTACATTTGAATTCTTAGGTCTAACTGTGGAAAGAAAGACACATCAATAAATCTATCACAAGCAGGCAGTTTAGGGAAATGGACATAAGTCCTTGGCAACACACTGTCCCTTTTACCTACCGAAACGCATATGCTATTCAAGTGTGTTTACTCACTGTGCCTACCACAGTGCCTGGCAGGATGTCTGCAGTGTCTGAAACCTGTTAGATGATGAGTAAATGTTTTCCAAATTGTCGTTCTTCGTGGGTAGGAGTACACCTTCTTTGCCAGATTATAAACCCGGAGGAATTCAAGTGTTCTTGTCCTCCAGCTCTGTTTATCATTACTTTTTATGAAAAATATAAATAAACCTTTGAAAGGAAGCTGCATTCCACTTTAATAATTTCTGACACACTTTATGGGGTAAGTATGAAAATATTAATTGCCTCTAGGAAAGAGTATATTACTGGGTCATTTTACTTTCAGGATAATTACAATATTTATTAATGAATATCTTTAATTCTTCAAAATCCTGTTCCACATACAATTTAACATAGTTACATTCAGTAAATTTACAGCTTCAGTAGATCTATAAAAAACTGTGACATAGGTGTGCAATAACATAAGATCTATCAAGCAAAGAAAATCATTATTTTCAAAGTTTTAAAAATAGAGCTTTGATGTGAAAAATAGAAAGAAATACTCTATTGGATGAGATAAAGTACTATGCATATATACCCAAACACATATAAAATCTGTTAATATAAGTAATTATTAATATTACAAGTTCATTCATTCAACAAATATTTATTGGATATGACTATGTATAGTAATGTATATGTGTTCACATAGAGTCATAAAAAGTGTGCCTGTTAAATGTCTTTGTAACCCCTTCCCTGACATTTCATTACCAAATAGCAGCAAGGCATCCATCCTTGATACAAATCACCCTCCCACTCCATTATGTTTCTGCTACAGGCATTCCCCTGCCTTCTTCTCCCATCTTCCCATAGCATCCATCATCAATCATTCTTGGCTACAGGATACTGCATTACTAATAGGATGAGGAAAGTTGAGACATAAATTTTCCAAAGAAAAGAGAAAACATAAGCATAATAATAATAAAAAAATATTCCTTTTTCCAAGATGAAAATTCTATACATATGCAAAAACAAAGTACAGCAGCTTCATTGCATTTCCTTATTCTGAGGTGGAGTTTCTCAGCAGATCATAAAAAGTATAGTGAATAGAAAGTAAGAACTAGACATAATTAATAAAAGTTATTTGGACATAACTGAAAAAATAGAAATTATTTTGTCTTTTTTTATTTTACTCCAAAATACTCTTTCTAGAAATCACCTAATGGGAAATATTTTTAAAACAGAAAAATTAAATGTTCAAATATGTTCAACACAGTTATTAAAAGCTGTGGAAAATTTAGAAACCACACAGAAGGCTCAACATTGGGGAAGTGGATAACTAAAATATATTGCATATTTTTGAATAATGTGTTGTTTTAACAGAGGTGTTAAATAAATATCAGTAAGAAAAAGTCTGAAATATTTTTACTTCTAAATTGATAGCTCTGTAGTTGAACCTATTTTTCTTGATGATTGACATGCTTAAAAGAGATTTAAATCTTAGACTGGTGGGGGTGAGAGGTGACTTTATGATTTGTAAAATCCATTTAAAACTGATATTCTATGACTGTATGATTTCCTGGCAGGACAGGGGCAGGTGGGGGGGAATCTCACCCATGAGCTTGTCTGGCACAGGTCTACAGCCAGGGCCCCAGGCAACTGTTACTGTACCAAGAATGAAGTCAATTTCAATATTAAAAGTGTCACCAGCTAATTCAGATACAGTAAGTGGGTTTTTTGGGGGATATAAACAGTACCTGTAGAGAAGACCTTTCTCTTGAGCCTTAAAAGTGCTACCACATATCCTGTTTGGCAACAAAGTCTATGAAGTTACTTATCTGTGGCTAATTAAACCCAAGGGATATTTCACCATCATTACCAGGTCTTGCCAACAAACCAATTATCTCAAGTAAGGTAACTGAACTTCAGAGAACTTTTACAGCATACATCTTTGTGAACTTCATCCTGATGTCTACATGAGAACAAAACATGATGAGAGGAAAAAAAAAAAGTTAACATATATGAACTTAGATATTTGATAGTAAATGAGCTTAAATATGGAGTCTACATATTTAATATTACATATATAAACAGTTAGTTGGGTAACTATTTTTTTATTTTTCATTATGATATTTTATTTTTTAATTGATGTTAAATTTTATGTTAAAATTGATTTAAATTTAACTGATGTTTAATTACCATTCCTGTCCATGAATATAATTTTTCAGAGAGGAATTTCTTGGATCTATACCAGGGAAGTCTGTTCCCAGAATACAAATCCAAGGACAGAATAGTTCAAAATCCTGAAAAGACAGCAACACAGATTCTCAAACTTGAAAGGTAAAACAGAATGAAAGCAGGAGGGATTCTATATGGATCATATCACTATTGATCAGAAACTAGTTGAGGTGTACTTTGACCTTTGATAGACTCAGGGACTGATTTCACAGAAACCAGGTACCTGCCAAAGTGTTCTCTTGGCAGCTTTATGCACTTGGATAAGTGCAAGAACATGTTCTCAAAATAACAAAGCACTCAAGGGCAGAGTTTATATGTCTCGTTGTTGTTCAGTCAATAAGTCATGTCTCATTCTTTGCGACCCATGAACTGCAGCACACCAGGCTTCCCAATCCTTCAATATCTCCCAGAGGTTGCTCTAACTCATGCCCATTGCTTCAGTGATATCATCCAACCATCTCATCCTGTCACCCAGAGGCAACATGTCTTAATCCAATCCTAAGACGCTTTTATACCAGGAGGGTATTTTTTATGTTATCTATCAGAAATAGAAAAGTTTAGGGGAATGAGATAATTTTACTTCTAATAGGAGTATAAACAAATATAGCAATATTTATAACAAATTATTGGCAATGGGAAGAATCACAGAACTTTGAAACAGCTTCCAAATCACCTAAGTACTTTTAGAAATTTAAAGGTTATAGAATAAAATGATGGCATAGTGAGAATTAAAACCCACATCTCCTGATTCTGAAGCTAGTGTCCTAGATTTCTTTCGGATTAAAAGATCTAAAGCACTTTTTTAAAATTTCTTCCACTGAGAAATAAAGGAAACTTTATTCAATTTGTGTCAGGTATGTGGAGGCATTAATATTGCTAAGTACACAAGATGAATCCAATTAGAATTGAGAAAAGGATGAAGGCATATTTTAGGACTTGGGGTGGCAAAGAGTCAGACATGACTGAGTGACTTCACTTTCACTTTTCACTTTCATGCATTGAGAAGGAAATGGCAACCCACTCCAGTGTTCTTGCCTGGAGAATCCCAGGGATGGGGTCGCACAGAGTCGGACACGATGGGAAGTGACTTAGCAGTAGCAGCAGCAATATCTATGCTGTAAGTTGAGTTCTAACAGGAAACATGTGATTCTGGAGCCTTAAATATGATGCTTATAATATTGTATCTGATCCCCAAGACTGATATCGAGCATTTGTGAAGAGAAAGAAAACTTTTACCTAATCATTTAAGTCAAGAACATACAGCTTATAGAGAATCAGATTAGCATTAATTATATAAAGCAAAATAATCTGTTTCCAAAATGTTAAACATTCATTGTGCTAAAAAAAACTTGTACCCAGACATTTTAATTTAATGCAGGCAGACTCTGGGGCCTTATGTGATATGAATGACTTAATTATGCATTTCAATCATTGGAGGAGGCCAAGTGATCCAGATACAGAGACTGGGGTTGAACAATTTAATTTTTCAGTTCAAAATTTGATCAGAATATACAAAACCAACCATATGGCACAATCATAGTATATGTTAACAAATTTCATTTTTCACAGATTTGAAAATGCAGCTATGATCATATCTGTGAAATTTTAAATTAATTTTTTATCAGATTCCACTATAGAATCTTAACACAGTTTGATTACATCTATAAGAGATTGAAGCTATGCAATTCTCTTGGTGTTTAAGATCTATACACTATTCCACTAGGATAAGGATTAGTTCATATAGCTGTTTCAGGAAAAAGTAGTTTAAGTAACTCAAGGAAAATTATTTTTTAGTTGTAATCACTGATATTGAAAATATTCTTTGATTCTCTCTAAAAAAAAAAGAATATCGTGTCCTACACAACCTCTTCCAATTAAGGTCACATTTTTACTCCAAAGTTTCCTCATGGCATTTTTCATTTCTGCATTTCTCAGGGTGTAGATTAAGGGGTTCAACATGGGAGTTATGAAAGTTAAAACCACAGTCATGGATTTATCAATGGGTAGGGTTGAATTAGCCCTGGCATACGGGAAGATACAGGGAACAAAGAATAAAATGACGACCATCATATGGGATGCACAACTGTAGGAGGCTTTGTGATTCCCTTCCAAACTATGAGTCTTCAGGGATTGTAATATGACCCCATAGGACACTAAGAGAATGAAGAAGACAACAGTGCAAATTGCCCCTCCATTATCTGTCATAGAGAGTCCAATGAGATGGGTGTTGCTGCAAGAAAGTTTCAGTAAAGGGTACATGTCACAGTTGTCAATTACATTGGGACCACAGAAAAGGAAATGATAAATAAAAAGCAATTGAACCAGTAAGTGCAGAAAGCCTCCAGTCCAGGCCACCAGCAGCATGAGGACACATACCCTCCGATTCATGATGATCAAATAATGAAGAGGTTTGCAGATGGCTACATATCGGTCATAGGCCATCACCACCAGGAGAATTACTTAAGCACAAGCAGTTAAATTATCTGTAAACACTTGAGTCATACAAGACTGGAAGGAAATAGTCTTTTTCTCATGAAGCAAGTCAGTGATCATTTTGGGAGCAATGACGGTCGAATAGACACCATCTATAAATGACAAATAAGCCAGGAAAAAATACATGGGGGAACCAAGTGACCTGCTGGCTGTGATGGTCACCATGATAAGCAGATTGCCCAATATTGTTGCAATGTAGATGAGTAAGAATAGAACAAATAGAACTTTTTGCATCTCAGGATTTTGTGTGAGCCCCAGGAGGACAAACTCTGTCACATTGTTCCTATTTTCCATGTGTTCTTCAAAACTGTGGATCGAGAGTCAGAGGCTGTAAACAAATGGCCAGTAATGACTTTTAGAGGATTGCAAGCTTTGTGTCAAATACGTGATGCCTTACTCACCAGTGTTGGCTCCGTGAGATCTCACACATAGAAATTCTAGAATGTCAGAATTGGACTCTTTTCCCACAAGTCCTTCATTCATTTTATCAAATTCCTTGCTTCAACTATAGTGGTGAGACTTTAGTATTCTAACTGGGAAGTATATATGAGTGGGTGTTAGCTGATGTACCAAATGACAAGAAAGTTGCTTTCTCCAGAATACCCCCCACAAAGATCAATTTTTTTTAGTTTATATATCATTTCTTTCCTTTCTTTCTTTTCTTTTCTTTTTTTTTTTGATTTTTGAGAGCAATTTTGGCATTCTGAGATATACCATGAAAACAATCACATCCCTAATAGCTTTATTTACATATTTACATAAACTAATACCTAGGCATGGGGCATAAAATTGTAAACCGATGCTTAAATAGCATCCTTTCTGAGTTACTATGAGCTCCAAAATCAGTCAGTCACCCTCTACAGTGAAAGAACCAGGCACATAAGTGCTCAATAAATGCTTATAAGATTCCACTTAATTACAATGAATTTCAAAACACATAAGCAAGCAGATGAGAACAGATAAATGTATGAACTTCTTCCCATCCAAAAATCCCATGTCTCCTGTTTCTCTTGAATTGGCAAGTGGATATTTTACCACTGAGCCACCTAGGAAGCTCCCCCCACCCTGCCCTGGCCCTGCCAAAGACACAGTAAATAGACATTTATTATAGTCTGGGTTATTGGAGGGAAACTAAATACAAATCTATGTTAATTAGCACTACACAGACATGTTTCTTGATTTGCAAAACTTTAGATTTGATTATTGCTAGCCATAGCTCAATTCAGAATGCCAAAATAAAAATTTTAGGCAGAATCCTGGTATAGTATAAAGAATTCCATGCCAAAAAACTAGAGCTATTATTTGATTTTGCTCAGGTATTTTAGGAAAACTCATACTTTTCTTGGAAAGATGATGATATTTCCAGATGCTGTGAGTTTCTGAATTTCTGTCATTGCAGCCTTTATCCTAAATGACATGCTAACACTTTTGCTGGTAGATCATCTTTATATTAACCAGAGTTAATTAGTGTGTTTTAAAGGTTATTTAACTATTACAGTAATCAATAAATTAAACTCATTATTTGGTTCATATTGTAAGTTCTTGGTTTTTTGAGTCTATGTGGAAAACAGGACAATCCTTCTCACTTGAGGAAAATAAATCCATGGCCAGTTTTACATGTAATGTGTGTAACTTCATTTTGGCAAAATCATTTTAAATGTGCTCCATCTCAGTGTCTAATTTACAGACTGTCATTTGTGAAAGGCTGAAGATTGTTCTCTTTTTTGTGCATTTGGCAATTCAATTTATGCTCAGATATCAGAGGGAAAATAAAGTGTGGAAGAGAGAAAATAAGAGATGACTGAAAAAAGGTAGATACAAAACAGCAAAGGCTAGAAAGTAAATAAAAAATGCTTTGAAATAAATCAACAGTTTGGGTTGGGGGTACTGAATGAAAAGGGAGTGGAGGATTTCCTGAACTATCAAGCTAGAGATGGATTGGAGGGTAACTCAGAATCAGCATCAGGATTTGCCTCTCAGAATCTTTCTACTTCTAGATCAAATAAAGAAAAGAAAAGAAAATTATGGAACACATGTAAATCCATGGCTGATTCATGTCAATGTATGGCAAAAACCACTAAAGTATTGTAAAGTAATTAGCTTCCAACTAATAAAAATAAATGAAAAAAGAAAAGAAAAGAAAATTCTGAACATATGTGAATTGAAGAAACCAGTTGCCTCAGAGTTCCATCTTCAAGGTTCTGGCTGTTCATTGTATACATACATAGTTAAATATCTCCACTGACAATGACATAGCCACATATTCATTGGTAATGGAAAAATAAATACTCATGGTTCTTAGAAGTTGTCCTGTGTTCAAGAGGTAACTTTGGGTAGGAGAGTCTAACCCTTTGATCTGCTGAGCACTTAAAACTTATGTGTTTATAGCTGGTTTTATGCTGTCATCTGTTGAGTTTGTCGGAACAATAAGCATGCCTTAATAACTGTTTCTCTGGAATCTGAGTGTACCTCATATATTTTAGGTGATCAAGAAATACTTCACTATCAAAATATTCTTATGAACACATTTATTCCTCTAAACAGTTTAAACCATTAATTTGACAAGACATGATACAAAATCCTATACTTTATCATATCATGTTTTATTAAAATAAATATATCTGCTTCAAACACTTGAGATATTCTTCAAATTTCTTAATACAATCAATTGGAACAAATAAATCTTTAAATAAAATCTTTAAGTACATCTCAGAACATGTAAATCCATGATAACTATCCCACAATGATAAATGAAATAAGATAAACTAACTAGGTCTACGCAGTGACAAATTCAACAACAGAAGGAGGAAAAACAAAACATCTACATGACATGCAAAGTGTAAAATACTGAGAAACATTTTCATTCAGCAATATATTGGAAATTATAAACTGAAATAAATTTCAGTACATATCCTTTTGAAACATGTGATCACAATTAATGCCTAAATATGTTTCTATTTAACTGTCTATATAGTAAAACCTGGGGCTTCCCTTGTAGCTCAGTCAGTAAAGAATCTGCCTGCAGTGCAAGAGACCCGGGGTTCCATCCCTGGGTCAGGAAGATCCCCTGGAGAAGGGAATGGCAACCCACTCCAGTATTCTTGCCTGGGAAATCTCATGGACAGAGGAGCCTGGCCGGCTGCCACCCATGGGGTCACAAAGAGTTGGGCGCCAACTGAGAGACTAACACTGTTGTTGTCACTGTCACAGTAAAACCTGCTTCCCATGTGAGCTATAGTGACCATTAAAATGATGCAGCAGAAATTTTGAGGTTCTAAAAATGCCTCAACCCTGAATATGGTTGAACAGACTTTGGAAACAAATTCACACACACACAAAACTATCAGAGATGTCATATTGCCTAACTTATGTATAGTTTTATAACTTTTGTTTTGTTTTATAAATATTTTTATAAATATAAAATCTGTTTTATAAATATTGTGACCCTAAATGCATGCAATGTACTTTTTGAGAGTGTAGGTTCTAAACTCTGGTTTGGAACTTGAGCCTCAAAACCTGTACTTACAAATTTTGTGACCTGAGTAAATCATTCAGCATAATCTCTGTAATGAAACATAAAAGAATCAAACACACTAGGGTTTAAATAGAATAATGCAAACGAAGATCTTAAAAATTGCCAACAATTATCTAGCACATAATAGGCATGAAATAAGTTCAAAATATGTTTTATTATGTTTTTCCTTTATTTTATTAGTTGGAGGATAATTACTTTACAATATTGTAGTGGTTTTTGTCATACATTGACATGAATCAGCCATGAATTTACATGTATTCCCCATCCCGAACCCCCCTCCCACCTCCCGCTCCATTTAACTTTAGTACCACATCTCTATAATTAGTTTCACTTGAGTTTTCTCAAAATCTACTCTTTTATATAACTATCCAAAGATGCTTTCCTGAGGGATGGAGAGGTTGACTGGGTCATTATCATAGGCAGTTTTAGAAGATGTCCAGTTTTGCTACTCACATGATTGTGTGGAAATTTCCTTTTATGTCTTTCTCCATAACTCACTCTCCTCTTTGAAATGTATCAATACATTTAACTTTAATCTGAGGGATCTTCTTTCCATAAATTATGAGGTCAACTGACTGCGTAATACCATGTGTCTTGTTTCATTCACAATATTCATAAGACCCTAAAAATGAGAATATATCCAGTTCATTAACCCCCTGAAGATTTAGATGCTGACATTTTCTCTAAGACTTTAATAGACCTTGTATATAACACAATTCATGAATTGTATTTCCATAGACACTAAAATTCACTGTCCAGCTAGGTATAAGTACAAACTGATGAGTCTAACAAGTAACTAAAGGTCTCTGAATGTAAGTTTTTAACATTTCAAGTTTTGAGTTCCCTTTTTTAATAAGAGGCTACTGATTTACATATCAAAATGTTATTTGGAGTTTATACACAAAAGACTAGGAAGCAGAGACTTTAATATTTATACACCAGTGTTCATAGAAGCATTTTTCACAATAGCCAAAAGGTGGTGACAACTCTAATGACCATCAATCAGTGAATGTGCAAATGTGCAAATAAATTATGGTATATACAAACAATGGAATCATACAGCCTTAAATAGGAAGGAAATTCTGATACATGCTATCAGATGAATCTTGAAGAAATTAACAGTAACAGATGAAGAAATTAAAGTAACAGATGAATTTGAAGAAATTATGTTAAGTGCAACAAGCCAGGCACAGAAACATTTATATTTTATGATCTCCCCTTTATGAGGTACCTAGAATAGTCAAATTCGATGAGATGGAAAGTACAACAGGGACTGGGGGGCTGAGGAGACAGGGCGTTACTTTTTAACACATAGAGTTTCAGTTTGAGATGATGAAAAAATTCTGTTAGATGGAGTGTGTTCTTGTATATTTTACCACAACTAAAAAATATATATATATGAAAAGGAGTTAAATATCTACACAGAACAAGAACATTAAAAATACCATGTACAAGGTAACAATTTTTAAAGAACTATCATAAACTTTGGGTTTCCCTCAGAGCTCAGAAGCTGTAATACAGGAGACCCTGGTTCGATTCCTGGGTTGGGAAGATCTGCTGGAGAAGGAATAGGCTACCCACTCTGGTATTCTTGGGCTTCCTTTGTGGCTCAGCTGGTAAAGAATCTGCCTGCAATGTTGGAGACCTGGGTTCAATCCCTTGGTTGGAAAGATTCCCTAGAGATGGGAAAAGCTATCATAATCTTCACTATCATTATCTTCAATATATGAAGATGCAAAATATATAGTTGTTTGATTTTCTAAATTATATGAAACATTGTAAAAAATTATTGTGTAGACCATATGCATGACCTGTTATATATTATGTTATATTTAAGCTCTATTTCAGTTGGAATTTAAACAATCTTAATACAAAATATTGGCAAACATTATTGTCATTGGGCTTATTTCAATAGTATTTTGTAAAATGGAGTAAATGTACATACTATATTATTCCTGGAACTTTTGGTATAAAATACTTAAAGTCAAATAATAAATATAATAGCTCCTTAAGAAATATACATGATTAATTTCAAATAACTCTATTTTGCCCTCTTTTCATAGCAGGGAAGATTTTTATGAATGTGTTACCTGGGTTTTCTATTTCTTCTTTTGTCTCTTGTTCCAACTTCAGGCTTCTCCAATTTTATTTTTCGTTCTTGAAAATGGGTGTTTAGTTTGATGAAGGTAAGGCAGGAGTGAGTGCAGAGAAAAGATCAGGACACCTGAGTGCCTGTAACTGGAAGTGCTTTGTTATACAGGATACATCTCTCTGCCTGCACAAAGCATGAACATCTTGTTCAACTTTTATAACCTTTTTACACTCTGGATTGTAGAATTACTCAGAACTGGCTGCAAAATTATACAGTTGATGTCATTGAATTTGAAACTGTCATTGGAAATATATCAAGATCAAATTTAAAACTTCATGAACAAATTAATTGAATAATTTTAAACAATGTTTTAGTCAAAACTGTAGAGCACTGGATTATTACAGAAATTGACTTTATTTTGGATATTTTAAAACATTTATTTGACCATTCTAAAATGGTTCATGTCTAGTGAACTAACAGATTTTATTTTACATCCTGACAGTGACATTAATACCCAAGGAGAAATCTCCCACGGGGAAGATATGAATGAGCACTTAATCAACAATGAACAATAAGTCCCTTTACTGAGTTGTTGAAAACAGTTTGTCCCCAAGGTTTGTTCCAGATTAAACTCACTGAGGAATCATGCTCTAGAGGACTGAGAGATTTTCTTCAGTGCACGGTATATTTTCAGAGGCTTCTCCTGGCCAATAATTTTAGTGGAATTAAATGAAAAGAGAGTCTTCTAATAGCCAAGAAAAAGCCTCTTATTTGGGCTTCCTAGGTGGCTCTAGTGGTAAAGAACCCCCCTGCCAATTCAGGACATGTAGGAGATGATGATTTCATCCTTGGGTTGGGAATATCTTCTGGAGGAGGGCATGGCAAACAACTCTAGTATTTTTGACTGGGGAACCTAATGGACAGGGGAGCCTGGCAGGCTAAAGTCCATAGGGTCGCAAAGAGCTGAGCATGACTGAAGCGACTTAGCATGCATGCATGTCTCTTATTAATAGCAAAGCAGTAAGGTTGCTTAAACAAGAATCTTTTATTTTCCATTAATCAGTGTATATTTGAAACTCTCAAGTCTAAGATGGCATTGGAGTAAAGTAAAAGGCTGTCTTTGTGTAGGAGAGATGTATTTAATAAGATTCTCACTAATCAATTGACTAAAAGTACCATTTAACTTAGATAACATCCACATGCAAAATTTCAAATCAATCTTTGTCCAAAAGAAAATAATCTTTCTTAAAATGAAATGCAGAAATAGATAACTAGGACTTACAATTTGAAAGACACTATTATAAATTACTGTAATAAAGTATAGAAACCAAACGGTGGGAGGGGGGACCGAGATGGGGAATACATGTAAATCCATGGCTAATTCATCTCAATGTATGACAAAAACCACTGCAATGTTGTAAAGTAATTAGCCTCCAACTAATAAAAATAAATGGAAAAAAAAAAAAAACTCAACATTCAGAAAACAAAAAAAAAAAAAAAAGAAAGAAAGAAAGAAACCAAACCCAGGAGTCTTTAATACAGCTATGGCAAGTCCTTAAATCTGAATCTCTCTACACATGGTCTATTAAAACAAACAGCACAACTGAATAAGCACATAAGATCATATATAACTAACACTTTATTATAACTGAGACACTGAGAATAAGAAAATCCAAATTAATCCTAAATAAATAAATATGAATCAAATTCCAGGGGAACAATCTGGAGTTTATGGTCCACGCTTGAGAGGAGAGTGAAAGAACTTGCAGAGAGTATTTAGAAGAAAAGAGGGAAGTAGCAATCCCAAGATACAGCATAGCTGTAATCATGTAAAAGAGTTGATCACAGTATGTTTTTAACATTTTATTTTGTATTTAGCTATAGCCAATTAACAATGTTGTAATAGTTTCAGGTGAACAGCAGAGGGACTCAGTCATACATACATGTATCCATTCTTCCCCAAACTCCCCTCCCATCCAGGCTGCAACATAACATTGAACAGAGTTCCGTGTGCTATACAGTAGGTCTGTGTCGGTTATCCATTTAAATTATAGCAGTATGTACACTTCCATCCCAAACTCCCTATCTATCCCTTCCCCACATCCTTTCCCCTGGCATCCATAAGTTTGTTCTGTAAGTCTGGGAATCTTTTTCTGTTTTTCAAATTCATTTGTATCATTTCTTTGTAGATTCCACATATAAGGGATGCCATATGGTATTTCTCCTTCTCTGTCTGACTTACTTCACTCAATATGACAATCTCATAGTCCAACCATGTTGCTGCAAATGGAATTATTTCATTCTTTCTAATGACTGTGTAGTATTTCTTTGTATATATGTACCACATTGTCTTTATCCATTCCTCTGTCAATGGACATTTAGGTTGCTTCCATGTCTTGGCTATTGTATATTAGATTGCCAAGAGGCATATGAAAATATGTTCAGTGTTTTCAATTATCAGATGAATGCAAATCAAAAGTACAATGAGATATCACCTCACAACAGTCAAAATGGCTATCATCAAAAAAGCCACAAATATTAAGTGTTGGAGAAGGTGTGGAGAAAAGGGAACCCTCCTACATTCTTGGTGGGAATGTAAATTGATTACAGCCACTATGAAGAACAGTTTGGAGATTCCTTATAAAACCAAAAATTAAGCTACCATATTGACCCTGAAATTCCACTCCTGAGCATATATCTGAGGAAAATAATAATTTGAAATATATGCACCCAATGTTCATTGCAGCAGTATTCCCAATAGCCAGAACATGGAAGCAATCTAACTGTCCATCAGTAAAGGAATTCATAAAGAAGATGTGACATATATACATAATTAAGTATTGCTAAGCCATAAAATGAACAAAATGTCATTTGCTGCAGCATGTATGGACCTAGTGATTGTCATACTGAGTGAAGTAAGTCAAATAGAGAAAGAAAAATACCATACTTAACTTGTATGCAGAATCTAAAAAAGACCACAAATGAATTTATCTACAAAACAGAATCTGAGTTACAGATGTAGACAATAAACTTGTGGTTATAGGGAGGGGTATAGTTGGGGGAGGGGTAAATTGGAAGATTGGGATTGACACATACACTCTGTGATATACAAAACAGAAATGTAAACTCACATTGCATTACAGCAAAGCAATGGGCCCATAATCCTGAAATTCACTGAACTTATGTTTCCTTATCACTCAGAAACATGTTCTATTCCATTTGTTTATTTAGCCCTTTCCACTTTTCTTTTTTTCTTCTGCTACTGCATATGAAGAACATTGATGGCTCATATTTCAATGTAGATATGAGGTGTGAGTATGTCTGAGTTGGAATTATTTGATGGCAAGGAAGTTAAAGGAACTTGTACTTTCCCCATGTTTGGGGCAGGGTTTTACTTCTTGTCCAATAGTAATGATAAGGGCAAAAAGGATTGACCATTAAGGATACAGTCTACATTTGCTCCTACAGATGCAATTCTAATCTTTGCAAATTATTCTGGGCCTTAGGAATTTGATGCTTATAAAGTGCATCAATCTAGCAGATTTGCCACTTAGCTGTTGGTTAGGTCCTACTCATTGAAGCAAATAGGAGATCTGAGAGTGAAAATTAAAATCACCAATGTATTAATTCCCCTAGCACTTTCCCTTAAGAACCATGATTTGAAATGATCTTACCTCTCTAATCAAGCCAAGGCTTCTGTCAATGACCCTTATTCTTTAGTTATAGCTATTACCATCCTCTTAAAAAAAAAGTTTCCTCCTTTGGCCTTCATAGCTTGGATACTAGTGACTTCTCACTGTTGCTAGCAGTAGGTACATCATCATATTTAAAAGTCTCTTAATCATGAAAACTTTGTGAACAGCTTTTAGTTGTTTCTTGACTTCTCACTGTTGTTAGCAGTAGGTATATCATCATTTTTAAAAGTCTCTTAATCATGAAAACTTTGTGAACAGCTTTTAGTTGTTTCTTTGAAGACTAATATCTGTTCCTGTCAGGACACTGACATACAGGTGGGAGTTATAATATTTAATACACACATTTTTATAGAAGACCCCCACTGAAGATCCCGTGTTTTATACAAGCACCCCCATTGAAGGTATACATGAATCAAAATTTCCTTTTTTCACAGTTTTTACTTTGGATTTTCCTGTATCAAGTAATATAATAATAAGGAGAAACACAAATATCTTTAGCCAAACACAGCATCTTCTACCGTCTCAATATCCTGAACTGCAAACACATAGACATTGACTTGAGGAATAGAAATTGTATTAAATACAAATGCATAATGCATCCACAGAAATTTACTGTGCTGAAAGAATAATTTTAACACTTTAAAATTTTTAAAAACTTTTTTTTTTTTTTTTTTTTTTTGCCTCAGAACTATGTTCTATTAGCCAAAATGACTTTCTCCCATTATTTTGGATAAAAAATATATTTTCAAGATCAGTTTGTTTTTTAGTTCTAAAAAGAAAGAATTCTTTCTCCTAAAGTCTGATTTTAATAAAAACTGAGAAAATTAAGGTACAAGGTGAACTTTTTTTTTTCTGATAATGGCACAAACACCTGTGCCTTTTATTCATCTTGAAGAATCAGTCCTTGGGTTGGGAGGATCCCTGCCGAAGGAAATTTCAGCCCACTCTAGTATTCTTGCCCAGAAAATCCTATGGACAGAGGAACCTGGTGGGCTACAATACATGGGTCCACAAAGAGTCAGCCACCCTTAGCGAGTGTTTTAGGGACCTGGCAAAAGCGCGCCTGCTATGACGGACTGCACAGAAGCTTGGCTGTGAGGAGCTACCCATCGCCCAGGGTCAGGGGTAGCGACCAAGAGCGTCAGGCTGCAACAACTCAGGACCTGCGGCCAAGAGGAGCTTCCCCACAGCCGAGGGCAGGGGCAGTAGCCAAGAGGAGTTACCCTACCTCTGAGGTAGGTGCCCAATATGCTAATGGAGATCAATGGAGAAATAACTCCAGAAAGAATGAAGGGATGGAGCCAAGGCAAAAACAATACCCAGTTATGGATGTGACTGGTGATAGAAGCAAGGTCTGATGCTGTAAAGAGCAATATTGCATAGGAACCTGGAATGTTAGGTCCATGAATCAAGGCAAATTGGAAGTGGTCAAACAGGGGATGGCAAGAGTGAATGTCGACATTCTAGGAATCAGCGAACTAAAATGGACTGGAATGGATGAATTTAACTCAGATGACCATTATATCTACTACTGTGGGCAGGAATCCCTTAGAAGAAATGGATTAGCCATCATGGTCAATGAAAGAGTCTGAAATGCAGTACTTGATGCAATCTCAAAAACGACAGAATGATCTCTGTTCGTTTCCAAGGCAAACCATTCAATATCATGGTAATCCAAGTCTATGCCCCAACCAGTAATGCTGAAGAAGCTGAAGTTGAATGGTTCTATGAAGACCTACAAGACCTTTTAGAACTAACACCCAAAAAAGATGTCCTTTTCATTATAGGGGACTGGAATGCAAAAGTAGGAAGTCAAGAAAAACCTGGAATATCAGGAAAATTTGGCCTTGGAGTACAGAATGAAGCAGAGCAAAGGCTAATAGAGTTTTGCCAGGAGAGCGCACTGGTCATAGCAAACACCCTCTTCCAACAACACAAGAGAATACTCTACAAATGGACATCACCAGATGGTCAACACTGAAATCGGATTGATTATATTCTTTTCAGCCAAGATGGAGAAGTGCTATACAGTCAGCAAAAACAAGACCAGGAGCTGACTGTGGCTCAGATCATGAACTCCTTATTGCCAAATTCAGACTTAAACTGAAGAAAGTAGGGAAAATCACTAGACCATTCCAGGTATGACCTAAATCAAATCCCTTATGACTATACAGTGGAAGTAGGAAATAGATTTAAGGGACTAGATCTGATAGACAGAGAGCCTGATGAACTATGGACAGAGGTTCGTGACATTGTACAGGAGACAGGGATCAGGACCATCCCCATGGAAAAGAAATGCACAAAACAAAATGGTTGTCAGAGGAGGCCTTACAAATAGCTGTGAGAAGAAAAGAAGTGAAAAGCAAAGGAGAAAAGGAAAGATATTCCCATTTGAATGCAGAGTTCCAAAGAATAGCCAGGAGCGATAAGAAAGCCTTCCTTAGCGATCAATGAAAAGAAATAGAGGAAAACAACAGAATGGGAAAGAGTAGAGATCTCTCCAAGAAAATTAGAGCTATCAAGGGAATATTTCATGCAAAGATGGGTTCGATAAAGGACAGAAATGGTATGGGCCTAACAGAAGCAGAAGATATTAAGAAGAGGTGGCAAGAATACACAGAAGAACTGTACAAAAAAGACCTTCACTACCTAGATAATCACAATTTTGTGATCACTGACCTAGAGCCAGACATCCTGGAATGTGAACTCAAGTGGGCGTTTGAAAGCATCACTACAAACAAACTAGTGGATGTGATGGAATTCCAGTTGAGCTATTTCAAATCCTGAAAGACGATGCTGTGAAAGTGATGCACTCAATATGCCAGCAAATTTGGAAAACTCAGCAGTGGCCACAGGACTGGAAAATATCAGTTTTCATTCCAATCCCAAAGAAAGGCAATGCCAAAGAATGCTCAAACTACCGCACAATTGCACTCATCTCTCACGCTAGTAAGGTAATGCTCAAAATTCTCCAAGCCAGGCTTCAGCAATTTGTGAACCACTAGCTTCCAGATGTTCAAGCTGGTTTTAGAAAAGGCAGAGGAACCAGAGATCAAATTGCCAATATCTGCTGGAATATCAAAAAAGCAAGAGACTTCCAGAAAAACATCTATTTCTGCTTTATTGACTATGCCAAATCCTTCGACTGTGTGGATCACAATAAACTGTGGAAAATTATGAAAGAGATGGGCATACCAGACCACCTGACCTGCCTCTTGAGAAACCTGTATGCAGGTCAGGAAGCAACAGTTAGAACTGGACATGGAACAACAGACTGGTTCCAAATAGGAAAAGGAGTACATCAAGGCTGTATATTGTCACCCTGCTTATTTAACCTATATGCAGAGTACATCATGAGAAACGCTGGGCTGGAAGAAGCACAAGCTGGAATCAAGATTGCCGGGAGAAATATCAATAACCTCAGATATGCAGATGACACCACCCTTATGGCAGAGAGTGAAGAGGAACTAAAAATCCTCTTGATGAAAGTGAAAGAGGAGAGTGAAATAGTTGGCTTAAAGCCTAACATTCAGAAAACTAAGATCATGGCATCTGGTCCCATCCTCTCATGGGAAATAGATGAGGAGACAGTGGAAACAGTGTCAGACTTTATTTTGTTGGGCTCCAAAATCACTGCAGATGGTGACTGCAGCCATGAAATTAAAAGACACTTACTCCTTGGAAGGAAAGTTATGACCAACCTAGACAACATATTAAAAAGCAGAGGCATTATTTTGCCAACAAAGGTCCATCTAGTCAAGGCTATTGTTTTTCCAGTGGTCAGGTATGGATGTGAGAGTTGTACTGTGAAGAAAGCTGAGTGCCGAAGAATTGATGCTTTTAAACTGTGGTGTTGGAGAAGACTCTTGAGAGTCCCTTGGACTGTAAGAAGATCCAACCAGTCCATACTAAAGGAGATCAGTCCTGGGTGTTCATTGAAAGGACTGATGCTGAAGCTGAAACTCCAGTACTTTGGCCTCCTGATGCGAAGAGTTGACTCATTGGAAAAGACCCTGATGCTGGGAGGGATTGGAGGCAGGAAGAGGAGGGGATGACAGAGGATTAGATGGCTGGATGGCATCACCAATTCGATGGGCATGAGTTTGAGTAAACTCCGGGAGTTTGTGATGGACAGGGAGGCCTGGCGTGCTGCGATTCATGGAGTCATAAAGGGCCGGACACGGCTGAGCGACTGAACTAACTAACTAACTAGGGGTAAGAACTCAGGAGAACCAGACCTGTACTGAGAGTGTGAGCAGGACTTTAAACATATCTGTTACACTTTGGAACACATCTTCATTATCATATCCTCTATGGTGGTTTGCATGTAAAAAACATATAGTAAATATCTACTGAGTTCTTTCAATGAGCCTGTGAAGATTTCATTTGAGAATTTTGTTATTCTTCAGATGATTCTGTTGAAGTTATAAGAGATTATATCTCTATATCTTATAGCATCTTCTACAGAGAGGAGTAATCAAAGGCCTAACAGGCAACCATATATTTAATAGAACTTTGTTGAAATTATGTCAGTTCTAGGCACAAAAGCCATTAATGACAAACTGGTGAAAGATCTCTGCTCCCCAGAAATTTCCTCTCTGGTAATGACAATCAACTGTAGTGAAGGACAAGGAATCTTGATGTGCTGCAACCCATGGAGCTGGAAAGAGTCAGACAGACATGAACACGATTTAGCAACTGAGTGACAACAAAATTGACATACTGACAACAAACCACAACCTAGTCCTTTGAGTTGGTAGTGTTTTTAGTGAATATCATGACAATATGACTTATGTATCACCAAAAATAACTGTTCCGGAATAACTCCCTTAATATTATGATAGGCCACTATTAGAGAGCCAGTCCTTCACGTCTCAAATGCTGTTTGATTTTCATGAATCTCATTAGCTCTATCAAAGAACTGTACCAAATATAGAGAATTATTTAACATACTGTTTCCTCAGTAATTACTTGGTCTGACTCTTTGACTATCAGATTTTTAAGGAACTGTAATTTTCTTCATTTAACTTTTTTTTAATCTGAGTCTAGTTGCTTTACAATATTATATTAGTTTCTGCCATAAAACAAAATGAATCATTTGTCTGAATACATATCAGTTAATTTCAGTTCAGTTGCTCAGTTCTGTGAGACTCTTTATGACTCCATGGAATGCAGCACATTGTGCTTCCCAGTCCATCACCAACTCCTGAAGCTTGTTCAAACTCATGTCCATCAAGTTGGTGATGCCATCCAACAATCTATTCCTCTGTCATCCCCTTCTCCTTCCGTCTTGAAACTTTCACAGCATCATGGTCTTTTCAAATGAGTCAGTTCTTCACATCAAGTGGCCAAAGTATTGGAGTTTCAGCTTTAGCATAAATCCTTAATGAATATTCAGGACTAATTTCCTTTAGGACAGACTGTCTGGATCTCCTTGCAGTCCAAGGGACTTTCAAGTGTCTTGTCCAACACCACAATCCAAAAGCATCAATTCTTCAGTGTTCAGCTTTCTTTATGGTCTAACTCTTATATTCATACCTGAGTCTTAGGCTGAACTGACTTGAAGATAGTCTAGAGTAAATACATAGTTCATTAACATAGCTTGACAAACATTGCCATAAGAAAAAAGCGTTGGTTAGCCTAAGGTTTGAGAAAAGTTAAGTTTAAGTCCAGTCCATCCTAAAGGAGATCAGTCCTGGGTGTTCATTGGAAGGATTGATGCTGAAGCTGAAACTCCAATACTTTGGCCGCCTCATGCAAGGAGTTGACTCATTGGAAAAGACCCTGATGCTGGGAGGTATCGGAGGCAGGAGGAAAAGGGGATGACAGAGGATGAGATGGTCGGATGGCATCACCAAATCCATGGACATGAGTTTGAATAAGCTCCGGGAGTTCGTGGTGGACAAGGAGGCCAGGCGTACTGTGATTCATGGAGTCGCAAAGAGTGGGACAAGACTGAGTGACTGAACTGAATTGAACTGAAGTTTAGGTGGAGCCAGATGTGGTCACGGCAACCCAGAATTTTAAGAGAAACCTCTTTTTAAATTTTTATAGAGAAGGGGGGAAAAAAATCTAACACTTCTTTGTTTCCTCCTGCCGCTTAAGAGAGAGAAAAAATGTCTAACAGTGTCAGCCTATTTCCTCTGTTTGGAGACTCCTGGCCTTTCTGCCTGTTGTACTCTCAATACTGTACATAGAAAACACTAAAGATAGCATCAGAAAAATGCTAGATCTAATCAGTGAATTTGGGAAAGACTCAAGATAGAAAATCAATACACAGAAATCACTTGCATTTCTATATACTAACAATGAAAAATCAGAAAGAGAAATTAAGGAATCAATCCCACTCACCATGGCAACAAAAAGAATTAAGTATCTAGGAATAAACTTACCTAAGGAGAAAAAATAACTATAACTGTACACAGAAAATTGTAAGACGCTGATGAAAGAAATAAAAGATGACTTAAAAGGATGGAGAGATATCCCATGTTCCTGGGTAGGAAGAATCAATACTGTGAAAATGACTATACTACCAAATGCAATCTACAGAGTCAATGCAATCCCTATCAAATTACCAAGGGCATTTTTTTCACAGAACTAGAATAAAAGATTTCACAATTAATATGGAAACACAAAACACCCCAAATAGCTAAAGCAGTCTTGAGAAGTAAGAATGGAGCTGGAGGAATCAACCTTCCTGACTTCAGATTATATTACAAAGATACAGTTATGAAGACAGTATGGTGCTGACACAAAAACAAAAATACAGACCTATGGAACAAGATAGAAAGACCAGAAATAAACCATGCACCTATGGGTACCTTATTTTTGACAAAGGAGGCAAGAATATACAATAGGACAAAGACAGCTTCTTCAATAAATGATGCCGGGAAAACTGGACAGCTACATGTAAAAGGATGAAGTTAGAACACTTCCTAACACCATACACAAAGATAAACTCAAAACGGATTAAAGACCTAAATGTAATGCCAAAAACTATAAAACTCTTAGAGGAAAACATAGAGCAGAACACTCGATGACATAAATCGAAGCAAGATCCTCTATGATCCTCATCCTAGAGTAACAGAAATAAAAGCAAAAGTAAGCGAGTGGGACCTGATTAAACTGAAAAGCTTTTGCACAGCAAAGGTAACTATAATCAAGGTGAAAGACAACCCTCAGAATGGGAGAAAATAACAGCAAATGAAACAACTGACAAAGGAATAAATTGCCAATATATACAAGCAGCACATACAACTCAAAGCCAGAAAAACAAACAGATCAATCAAAAAGTAGGAAAAAAAACCTAAATTAACATTTCTCCAAAGAAGACATATAGATGGCTAATAAGCACACGAAAAGATGCTCAACATGACTCGTTATCCAGTTCAGTTCAGTTCAGTCACTCAGTTGTGTCTGACTCTTTGCAACCCCATGAACTGCAGCACGCCAGGCCTCCCTGTCCATCACCAACTCCCAGAGTCTACCCAAACCCATGTCCATCGAGTCAGTGATGCCATCCAACCATCTCATCCTCCATCGTCCCCTTCTCAAGCCCTCAATCTTTCCAAGCATCAGGGTCTTTTCAAATGAGTCATCTCTTCTCATTGGGTGGCCAAAGTATCGGAGTTTCAGCTTCAGCATCAGTCCTTCCAATGAACACCCAGGACTGATCTCCTTTAGGATGGACTGGTTGGATCTCCTTGCAGTCCAAGGGACTCTCAAGAGTCTTCTCCAACACCACAGTTCAAAAGCATCAATTCTTCCATGCTCAGCTTTCTTTATAGTCCAACTCTCACATCCATACATAACTACTGGAAAAACCATAGCCTTGACTAGATGGACCTTTGTTGGCAAAGTAATGTCTCTGCTTTTTAATATGCTGTCTAGGTTGGTCATAGCTTTTCTTCCAAGGAGCAAGTGTCTTTTAATGTCATGGCTGCAGTCACCATCTGCAGTGATTTTGGACCCCTCCCTTCTGCCCCGCAAAAAAAAAAAAAAAAAAAAAAAAAGTCTGTCACTTTTTCCATTGTTTCCCCATTTATTTGCCATGAAGTGATGGGACCGGATGCCGTGATCTTAGTTTTCTGAATGCTGAGTTTTAAGCCAAATTTTTTACTCTCCTCTTTCACTTTCATCAAGAGGCTTTTTAATTTTTCTTCAGTATGTGTATACACATATTTCATCTTTTATGAATTTTCTTGCCGTTTAAGTCACCACAGAGCATTGAATATGGTTCCCTGTGATATACAGTCAGTTCTCATTAGTTCTCTCTTTCATACATGGTATCAATTGTGTGTATATGTAAACCTCAATCTCTTAACTCATTTTCACTTAATCTTTACCTGTCCCACAGCTGTTAACCCACATATGGTACACAGCAATATTTCAGAATGTATTTTTGAATTGGTATAACTCACACCTGTTGCCAACTATTACATTAGAATATTAGCAGATAATATTTTTTCAAAACTTTTTGGGTGAGCTAGATAGTAATTTTTAGTGCTTAAGTACTGAGAGTGCTCAAAAATAGGACTTCAGTAAGCAGCATACTGAAGGGAAAAATCTGAGCTTGGTATGAGAAGGCATGGGCTTCAGTCCTTTTCTAAGTGTAATGGCAAGACTGTCTCAGTTTGCTCATTGGAAAATAAAGGAATTGAACTACATGATCTTAGAATCCTTTCCAGTCTATCTGTGGTACTGTTTGTGCAACTCCACCTTATGCTATTCTGCTGACATCATTTTTTCCCTTTTTTTTTCTATTTTTAAAATTAAGCAAAGTTTTTCATGCTTATAACCATTACATTGAAAATGCTAGCTAGCAAGCAATAAAGATATTTGATAATTACAGGGACCAAATAATGACTACACGTTTCTCGTCCAGTGTGCTCTTATTTAAAATTCAAAATATCCTTGGAGAGAGAGTATGGCACAGTGATGGTAATGTTTGCTTAAGAGCTGCGTTGCCTGTGTTGGAATCCCGGTTTCACTACCTACAATCCAGGTGACCTTGGCAACTTAATAAACCTCTCTCAACATCAATTTCATCAGATGGAAACAGAGGATACCAATAGTGCCTGCCTCTTAGGGCTGTTTGTTTTATTAAAATTTAAATCCCTAGAAGTCTCCCTAGTACTTGTTAAAGCCTAGATAAATGCTAACTATTATTACTGTTTCTAAATACTTTACTATGAACATTGCATCAGAAAAAAATCATTTGAATTTTTCAGCTTAATAATATTTATACACAAAGTCAAGGATAAAAAAATAGTATGCCTATAAGTCACAAGCCCTTACTCGGACATAGCATAAAACTATACACTTTAGGAATGATCCATTTTATTACATACAAGTATAATATTCATTTGTGATAGGATGTATTTTGACCAGAAACAAGCAGAATAGTAGAAGGAGAAAAGTAGGAAATGAAAGAAAAGAAGCCTCAAATCAGGAGGGAGAAATTATATTTAGGAAATGAGTACCTACAACAAATAAGAATATTTTTATGAAAATTAAGTCTATATTCTTTTTTCAAAACCTTCAGAAATATTTATTTTTTTTAGAGAGGAAGTGCTGAAAGCCTATTCCTCTAGACTTCCATGAGTTACTCAGGGGGCTTACAGAACACATTTTTGTGGAAAAAGAAGAAAATTCAAAAAGAAAAATAGCATTGATTATTCAGAGAACCCAAATTTTCATGTTATTCAGTGCTCAGAAAAATTACAAAATCACGAAACCTCAAATGTAGACAAGTTGATTCTGTTTACATATGTTTGTTGAAGGGAAGGGAGTGGACAGAGGATGGAGAAGGAGGAAACATATGCAGAAAATGTTTGAGTTTTTCTTAAAAGCCTTCTCTAATAATATTCAACATGACTCACTCATATCACTGCTCCAATCTGATTCAGGAGTCATATCATTGTTGAAGTTATAGATTGATAAAGGCACACATCTTGAAAAACTTAAGGGTATAGCCAATGATTTTTTTTCACTCCTACTGAGAGTCTTAACAGTCTCCATAGGCAGGCCAGAGGTCCCCAAGCAGCAAGAGGAAATAAACTTCAAGTGGCAGATATTTTTCCCTTCTCTGTTGAGAACACCTGGTTCCATCTGAATTTAACTTTTCTCAAACCTTGAGCTAACCAATGTGTTTTTCTTATGGAAATGTTTTTCTTAAGCTATGTTAATGAAACTATGTATTTACTTTGGAATCTGCCTTTCTTCAATGGGTTCTGCCTAAGACTAACTTTTTTGTTGTTTTTTTTATTTTCTTTTCTCAAACCTTGGGGTGATAATGGCTCAACAAACCAGTATCCATGTCAATTATTTTATGGTCAGGGATGACATACCTTGTACCATTCCATCTCAAAAATGCTTATTGTGGGAGAGGGACCTGGTGAAACTTCCTCAGCCTTGAGGTGTTTCTTTTATCTGAGTAGAAGCTTGCTAACACACATAAAACGTCTTGCTAAAAATTAGCAAGGGGGCACTTTTACTGTCCCCTTCTGCTGTCCATGTCAGAAGGTTTCCCTATCTCTATTATACTTTAATAAAACTTTCCTACACAAAAAGCTCCCAGAAGTCAAGCCTTATCTCTGAACCCTGGATCGAAATCCTCTCCTCCAGAGGTCACAAATCCCAGTGTGCTACGGCTCACAGCCTCAATGTTTCACTACTTTCTGCAGAATTTAATGCCTATACCTTTACTGAAATCATCAATGTTGGGTGCCATGAGGGTAAATTTTCTGGAAGAGATATATTTGCATGTAAAAATTAAGTACATGAACTATTTTCTATTATTTAAGTTTTCCAAGATCAACTAAATAACTTTGAAATTGACTTGAAATTTTTGAGAAAACCAGTTCACTTTGTAGTCTGACCTTTAAAAAAATGTCCTTTATGTCACTGAATTCATATCTAGCATTCATCACTTTTTTTCCAACACAATGAATTGCTTAAAAAATAAATAAATTTAAAAAAAAAGAGTAATGGGCTGGCTTTCTAGTTGGATTTTGGGTAAAATGTGCTTATGGCTGGGGAACTTCCTTGGTATTTGATTTTTCCAACGTTTTTAATACTGGTAGGTGCTACATTTATATTTAAATTCTGTCATATTTCACTTCTAACTTTCTAGTGTAGCAAATAGTTTTTAACTTTCAATTAAGCATTGCTAATGGAGTATCTGGTAATACTAGGAAATAATTCTGTAATTGAGCTTTGCACTCACCACATATGAATCATTTCTCATCTCTAATGTGCTCCAAATTCAGCTTCATTTTCCACATACCTTGATGTAGAATAAATTATTTCATTATTAGGTAAAAAACAAAACAAAACAAAAAAAAAACATAATGAACCTTATTAACTCTGGAAAGATGGCATTGTCAGAAACATAAGAAAATCTTTCACTAACTGAGATAAATTTACAGTACTAACTATAGCTTAACTCATGACATAGAACATAAGTCTGTGGTCTCAACAAAGATATTTTACATAAAAAACTATACACAGTTTCATAAGACACAGTTTCATACACATTGTTATAAGACAAGCTTAAAAACATATTTCAAACGAAATATATGTTTGAACTAGGAAATTATGAAATCTTAAAAGTATGTTTTTTTTAAGTATGTTTTGATCCCTGGAAGTATTCATATAATAAAAGATTTTAATGATGCCCGAGTTATTAAACCTGAGGAGAAATTTATTGCAGTTAAATAATAACACATGTTTTTCCTGGAAACAGCAATTCTTCATTAAAAGTAGGTCATATACTTCCCTGATGCCTCATTATCTTTGTGTGGCCCAGAGCTTTCTCATGCCATTTTTTCATTTCACCTTTTCTCAGAGTGCAGATTAGAGGGTTCAGCATAGGGGTGATAATGGTGTAAAACACGCAAGGATTTACCAATGGGTAAAATGGAAGGAGATCTCACACACATACAAATATAGGGTATAAAGAAGAGAAGCATCAGAGAGAGTAATGTGGGAACCACAGATTCATAAGGCTTTGAGCCTCTCTCCCTGACCAAGATTCTTCAGGAAGTGCAGAATGACCTCATAAGAGATGAGTAAGACTAATGAGGAGGCAAGTGATTAGAGACATATGTAGGAAAAGGACACATTATTAAATAAATGAGTATCCACAACTAGTTTTCAACAAGGAAGCTAATTAAATTATATGTATAGTTAATAACTTACACAAAAATAAAAGTTGAGGAGTAAAGGTTCAATGCAAAGTACACCAAGATTTACTTCATATTTTGTTTCATTGCTTAGTTGCTAAGTTGTGCCCAACACTTTACAATCCCATGAACTATAGCCCACCAATCTCCTCTCTCCATAGAATTCTCCAGGCCAGAATACTGGAGTGGGTTGCCACTTCCTTCTCCAAGGGATCTTCCTGACCCAGGGATCGAACCCGAGTCTCCTGCATTGGCAGATGGATTCTTTACCACTGAGCCACCAGGGATGCACTTCATATACATTTTCCAGTTAATAAAGGAGATGACTTTCTCCATTCAAGGGGTGGAAGAATCATCTAAACCACTCACTGAATTTCCAAATAGATGTCTTTGACAATTTCATTTTTTAAAAAGGATTTAGGAAAAGCTACCACAATGTCTTTGGCACACAGCTTTCTTTATAGTCCAACTCTCACATGCATACACGACTACTGGAAAACTTGATCTTTGACTAGATGGACCTTTGTCAGCAAAGCCGTGTCCTGTTTTTTAATATGTTGTCCAGGTTGATCATAGCTTTGCTGAAGAATTGATGCTTTTGAACTGTGGTGTTGGAGAAGACTCTTGAGAGTCTCCTGGACTGCAAGGAGATAAAACCAGTCAATCCTAAAGGAAATCAATCCTGAATATTCACTGGAAGGACTGATGCTGAAGCTGAAGCTCCAATACTTTGGCCACCAGACGGAAAGAGCTGATTCATTGGAAAAGACCCTGATGCTAGGCAAGGTTGAAGGCAGGAGGAGAAGGGGATGACAGAGGATGAGATGCTTGAATGGTATCACCAACTCGATGGACATGAGTTTGAGCAAGCTCTGGGAATTTGTGATGGACAAGGAAGCTGGTGTGCTGCAGTTTATGGGGTCACAAAGAATCCAACACGACTGAGTGACTGAAATGAACTGAACCGAACCACAGTGTCAATAGACAAAAGTAATTTGTGGAAATGATTTACGTTTTACAAGATATACACAGAGTTAATATCTAAAATAAATATTTCTAAGAGAGTAACTAGCATGATATAAAGAAAATAAAGAAATTATAAACAAGCAGTTAACAAAAAATAAATTCAAATGACCAGCAAATAAATATATGTTAGAATGCTGAAACTCACATGTGAACAGAAAGATAGGAATTGAAGTAACAGATTGCTTACAGCAGTATTACCTTGGGTTCTTGAAAGTTATTCAATTAAGTTTCTCAGATGCTACATCATCTTCTGATTTTTAACAGATAACTAAGTATCTTTTGAGAACATTATCAGTTGAACCTATTATGAGATTTAGAAATACCTGCCCTTTAAAATATCCCCAGATAGATAAACTCAAAATATTTCTAGGTATACTTAATGTTGGAGAAAGTAAATTCATTCTGTACCTCTGTAACATGAAAATATCCCCCAAAAGTATTACATAATTGAATTGATCCCCACATCACATGCTAACAAGGTTGTGCTCAAAATCGTTCAAGTTAGGTTTCAGCAGTATATAAAGCAAGAACTTACAGATGTACAAGTTGTTCAAAGAAGAGGAGGAAACAGAGTTCAAATTGACATCACTGGACTATGGAGAAAGCAAAGGGAGTTCCTGAAAAACATCTACTTCTGCTTCGTTGACTATGATTTGTGGATATTCGATTTTGTGGATCACAATATGGACAATTTTTGAAGAGATGGGAGTACCAGACCACCTTTCCTGTTTCCTGATAAACCTGCATGCAGACAAGAAGCAACAGTTAGAACCAGACATGGAGCAATGGACTGGCTCCAAATTGGGAAAGGAGTTCATCAAGACTGTATATGGTTACCCTGCTTATATAACTTATATGCAGAGCACATAATGCAAAATGCCAGGCTGGATGAATTACAAGCTGGAATCAAGATGGCAGGAGAAATATCAACAACCTCAGATATGCAGATGATACCACCCTAATGACAGAAAGAGAAGAGGAACTAAAGAGCCTCTTGATGAGGGTAAAGGAAGGGAGTGAAAAAGCTGGTTTAAAACTCAGTAGTCAAAAAACGAAGATCATGGCAATCAGTCCCATCACTTCATGGCAAATAGATGGGGAAAAACTGGAAGAAGTAACAAATTTTATTTTCTTGGACTACAAAATCACTATTGACGGTGACTACAGTCATCAAATTAAAGGGCACTTTCTTCTGGAATGAAAGTCAAGACAAACCGAAACAGCATATTAAAAAGCAAAACTATCACTTTGTTGACAAACGTCCATATAGTCAAAGCTATGGTTTTTCTGCTAGTCATGTACAAATGTGAGAGTTGGGCCATAAAGAAGGCTGAGCACTGAAATATCGATGCTTTTGAATTGTGCTGGAGAAGACTCTGGAGAGTCGCTTGGACTTCAAGGAGACCAAACCAGTCACTTCTAAATGAAGTCTACTCTGAATAGTCATTAGAAAGACTTATGTTGAAGCTGAAACTCCAATCCTTTGGCCACTTGCTAAGAAAAGCCAGACACATTGGAAAAGACCCTGATGCTGGGAAAGATTAAAGACAAAAGAAGAGGGCAACAGAAGATGAGATGGTTAGATAGCATCACTGACTCCATGGACATAAATTTGAGCAAATTCAGGGAGATGGTGAAGAACAGGGAAGCCTAGTGTGCTGCAGTCCATGGGGTTGTGAAGAGTCAGACACAACTTAGGGACTGAACAAGAAGATAATACTATATTAAAACATTCTGCATAATGATTAATATGGTGATTATACAGGTGTATGTATCTGTCAGTACTTTCAGAACTTTGACTGAAAAGGATGAATGTTATACTGTAAAGATTATAACATATGTAAAAATGGAAAACCAAAGTAATCCCTACATTAAAACATCAGAAAATTGGGAAATGTAATAGAAGACAAAATCCTATTTATAAGAGTAAGGGAGAAAAAAAATCTCAAAAAGATTAAATCTACAAAGAAACATGCATGCTTGCATGAGGGCTTAGTTGCTTCATTTATTTCCACCTCTTTGTGACCCTATGGACCGTAGCCTGCCAGGCTCTTCTCTCCCTGGGAGTCTCTAAGCAAGAATACTGGAGTGGTGCACTGGGAAGACCCAGAGGGATGGAATGGGGAGGGAGGCGAGAGGGGGGATCAGGATGGGGAACACATGTAAATCCATGGTTGATTCATGTCAATGTATGGCAAAAAAACAACAAAAACAACAACAATATTGTAAAGTAATTAGCCTCCAACTAATAAAAATAAATGAAAATAAATAAATAAATAAAGTATTGAGAATTCAAAAAAAAAAAAAAAAAATACTGGAGTGGGTTGCCATGCCCTCCACCAGGGGATCCTCTCGACACTGGGAAAAACCCACGTCTCATATGTCTCCTGCATTACAAGTGGGTTCTCTACCACTAAAGCCACCTGGGTAGCCCACAAAGAATCATACTAGATTTATATGAACATAAAATAAGACTTGTTAAGTGGAAATACCTACCCTCCTTGTGAACTCTCAATCTGCTAAAGATACAAAATCTTTCTCAATCAGAGCATATTGAAAATACAAACTAAGTATAGTTTTTACCAGACTACTTTTTTGAAATTTAATTTAAAAATATAAGTATGGTAGAATAAACATAATTCCAAAAGAAGAATAGTAATGAAGGAGCCCTAGGCTTATGAGGTATCAAAGTGCATTTTAAACCAAAAGCAATCACATCACATATTAAATGATATATGCATAAAGACATTACTGGAGGGGAGAGAACAAGATGGTGGAGGAGTAGGTGGACAGTGGAGTACATCTTTCTCCACGGATACATCAGGAATACACCTTCAGACTCAGAAGTGCATGCAGAATACCAGCTGAGAGCAGACAGGAGTACCTGACCAGAGGAAAAGAATATATAGAACCATGCAAAAATCAGTAAGATGAAGAAACTAGAGGGGGAAGCAGGAGTGTTATTAGGACTGGACCTGCCCTCAGAGGCAGTTCAGTGGGAGAACTGAAGCAGGGGTCCAATCCCCACATCGTGGCAATTGTCTGAGTCAGAGGAGAAACATTTAAGGCTGAGAGTGAAACAGCTGATCTGTGGCAGCCTAAATGGAATGAGAATCAGACAGTCCTTGCACAGCCATACATACCCCAGACAGGGTCACAGGTCCCCTGGAAGGCACAACAGTTGGGGGCTGGAGTTTAAGGACTGTGGAGCAATCCCAGGGCGAGGGCTGCTGTTGACTGTGGAGAGATGGATCGAGGGGATGTGAGGGAGGAGATTGTGGTGGGAAATGCCTGTGGAGGAAAGCCAGGCAGCCATGGAAGCAAGGCGATACTGCTGAGTCACATGGGGGTGGAGCCATCACCATAGCCTCTCTCTCCCCACAGGCCAGCATTGGCAGCTGAACAATAAGAGGCTGGCCCACATTGAACTACAGAACAGGACCACACCCAGTTTGCTCCTTTAGGTTTCTTTAGTTTGCTCCTTTAGGCTCTTTTAGTGCTTGAACAGACAGAGCTATGGAGAAAGACTGGCCAAAGAGACCTTCTGATTGCCAGCTACAAGAGGCTCAAAAACAGACCATATTAAAAAGGGCCATAACTCCTGTGGTGGAGGCAGTCCATGTCCCTGCACACTTGGCACCACCAGGGTCCCTGCAAGCCAAGCAGCTGTGCCACCTTCACACTCAACTCTCACTGGGGCAGAGCTGCCACAGGCAAAAAAAAAAGTCTTGCATCTATGCACACAGGGTCACTTCAGTAGTGTCCAACTCTTTGTGACCCTGTAGACTGTGGCCTGCCAGGCTTCTCTGTCAGGGAGGGGGGTTCTCCAGGCAAGAATACTGGAGCATATTGGCCAATACTGGTTGCCATACCCTTCTAGAGCACTATATTTCCTGCTGCCCTAGCCGCCAACTCCCCTGAGTACCTGGGTGCTGCCAGAACCCCTGTGACCCAAGCAGCTGCACCACCTCCACACCTGGCCCTCACAGGGGCAAACCCCAGTCTTCCAGGGCAGCCTCAGGATCAAACGTCAGTGGACGACCCACATGCAGAGGTGGAAGTCAAACCACAATTGAAACCCAGGGGTAGTGTGGCTAAGGAAGAAGACCCAAAGCCTTCCCACCAGCTGTGCAAGCTGCAGATTAAATCCACATGATCAACTAGGCAGACTCTGTGTCTATGGAATATATAAAAGGTCATTGAGAGCTCCCACAAAAGAAAACACACTAGTTCTGATAGCTGTGGACATTGGAGGCAAGAACACACAGGAGTAGGACCAGATTAGAATCTGAGCTGCCCCCACAGCAGGTCCAGAGATCAGCACAGTGTTGGAGGGCATCCTAGGAAGGCGAAGTGGACTGTGACTCCCAACAGAGGGAGAGGACTCTGACAGTAGTAACTCAAGAAAAATATTTATTATTCTTATTATTGACTTGTTCTGGAGATTCTTTCGAATATTTTTCTTTCTTTCTTTTCTTCCTTTTCTTTCACTCTGTTGTAGTTGTCAATTTTACTGGAACTATGAAATCTAATTTAGCTTTTGAGCTTTTCTCTATTTCTTTTTTTTCTTGTTTTCCTCAGTCACATTTTTTATTATTATAACCACTGCCACTGCCACAGAACCTTTTGCAGTTCTGTGGAGTTCTTTTTTTTTTTTTTTAATTCCCTCTCTCTTTTTGTAATTTTAATGTTTTAAACCTATTATTTTTCTACATTTATTCCTTTGTTTGCTTTTTCTACTGTTCTTTTCCCTTGCAGTTAATCTTTAATGTATATAAATCTTCTTTATCTACCTCTATTTAACTTTGCATATCTATTCTTTCTTTCCTTTCCTCTCAACATATTTGTTAGTTTTATTTTCATTGCTTTATTCCCCAATTGGCACCTTGCTTTAGTTTTGTTTTCCAGTTTGTGCTTTAGTTTTTGTTCTTAACTGGTAAATATAATTTTTTATTTCCTTTGTTCACCAGGTCAATCTACTGTACTTTATTTTTGTTGGACTGTTTTGACTTTGCTCATGGGTGTATGTGTGTTTGTGTGTGTGTGTATGTATGTGTGTGTGTGTGTGTGTGTGTGTGTGATTATTTTAATTGTTATTTGCCTGATTTTGTAACTGCCATTTGTCTGGGGTTCATCTTTGGTTTCTTGTTTTTGGATATTTGTTTTAATCTCACTTAATGCTTTATTTATTTATTTATTTTTCCATTTATTTTTATTAGTTGGAGGCTAATTACTTTACATCATTACAGTAGTTTTTGTCATACATTGAAATGAATTAGTCATGGATTTACATGTATTCCCCATCCCAGTCCCCCCTCCCACCTCCCTCTCCACCCGAACCCTCTGGGTCATCCCAGTGCACCAGGCCCAAGCACTTGTCTCATGTACCCAACCTGGGCTGGTGATCTGTTTCACCCTAGGTAATATACATGTTTCAATGCTGTTCTCTTGAAACATCCCACCCTCGCCTTCTCCCAGAGTCCACAGGTCTGTTCTATACATCTGAGTCTCTTTTTCTGTTTTGCATATGGGGTTATCGTTACCATCTTTCTAAAGTCCATATATATGTCTTAGTATACTGTAATGGTCTTTATCTTTCTGGCTTACTTCACTCTGTATAATGGGCTCCAGTTTCATCCATCTCATTAGAACTGATTCAAATGAATTCTTAAATCCACGAACCTATGGTCACCTTATCTTCGACAAAGGAGGCAAGGATATACAATGGAAAAAAAGATAACCTCTTTAACAAGTGGTGCTGGGAAAACTGGTCAACCACCCATAAAAGAATGAAACTAGAACACTTTCTAACACCATACACAAAAATAAACTCAAAATGGATTAAAGATCTAAATAAGACCAGAAACTATAAAACTCCTAGAGGAGAATATAGGCAAAACACTCTCCGACATAAATCACAGCAGGATCCTCTATGACCCACATCCCAGAATTTTAGAAACAAAAGCAAAAATAAACAAATGGGACCCAATGAAACTTAAAAGTTTTTGCACAACAAAGGAAACTATAAGCAAGGTGAAAAGACAGCCCTCAGATTGGGAGAAAATAATAGCAAACGAAGCAACAGACAAAGGATTAATCTCAAAAATATACAAGCAACTCCTCCAGCTCAACTCCAGAAAAATAAATGACCCAATCAAAAAATGGGCCAAAGAACTAAACAGACATTTATCCAAGGAAGACATACAGATGGCTAACAAACACATGAAAAGATGCTCAACATCACTCATTATCAGAGAAATTCAAATCAAAACCACAATGAGGTACCATTATACGCCAGTCAGGATGGCTGCTATCCAAAAGTCTACAAGCAATAAATACTGGAGAGGGTGTGGAGAAAAGGGAACCCTCTTACACTGTTAGTGGGAATGCAAATTAGTACAGCCACTATGGAAAACACTGTGCAGATTTCTTAAAAAGCTGGAAAGAGAATTGCCATATGACCCAGCAATCCCACTTCTGGGCATACACACCAAGGAAACCAGATCTGAAAGAGACACGTGCACCCCAATGTTCATCGCAGCACTGTTTATAATAGCCAGGACATGGAAGCAACCCAGATGCCCATCAGCACACAAATGGATGAGGAAGCTGTGATACATATACACCATGGAATATTACTCAGTCACTTAATGCTTTAACAAACCACTTGTGGAATCTTCATTCTTGACCAGAGATCAAGCCCTAAGCATTTGGAGTGGAACACTAACTCCAAGACCCTAGAATACCAGAGAACTAATCCTAGGGATAACAAATAGTGAGAACTAACACAAAGGAAACCACTTGAATACAAGACCTGGCATCACCCAACCACCAATAGCACCCTGTGCAGGATGCCTCATCTAAACAACAAACAAAACAAAAATACAAACCCAATCATCAGCAGACAGGATTACCACCTCACTCAGCCTTGCCCATCAGAGGAAAAACAAGCAAACAAAAGCTCAACACAAATCTCACCCTATACAAAGCTTACACAAACAACTGGACCAAACTTAGGAGGGGAGAAACCAAAAGGAAGAAAGAATTCAACCTTGAAACCTGGGAAAAGGAGACCTCAAACACAATGTTTTTTAAAAAAAGTAAAAATAAAAAGGCAGAGAAATACTACACAAATGAAGGAACAAACTAGAAACATAGAAGTTCAAACAAATGAAGAGGAAACAGGCATACCTGAAAAAGAATTCAGAATAATGATAGTAAAGATGATCAAAAACCTTGAAAACAAAATGGAGAAAATGCAAGAATCAATTAACAAAGACCTAGAAGAATTAAAGAATAAACATACAGTGACAAACAACACAATTACTGAAATTAAGAGCAGAATATCTGAATTAGAAAAACAAATCAGTGAGCTGGAAAATAAAATGGTGGAAATAACTTTCGAAAGAGCAGAATAAAGTAAAAAGAATGAAAAGAACAGACGATAGTCTCAGAGACCGCTGGGATGATATCAAACACACCAACATTCGAATTATAGGAGTCCCAGAAGAAGAAGAGAAAAAGAAAGGGTATGAGAAAATTTTTGAAGAGATTATAGTTGAAAATTTCCCCAACATGGAAAAGGAAATAGTCAATCAAGTCCAAGAGGCACAGAGTCCCATACAGGATAAACCCAAGGAGAAACATGCCAAGACACATACTAATCAAACTAACAAAGACTAAACACAAAGAAAGAATATGAAAAGCAGCAAGCAAAAAGCAACAAGTAACACACAAGGGAAACCCCATACGCTCAGCAGCTGATCTTTCAGCAGAAACTCTGTAGGCCAGAAGGGAATGGCAGGATATATTTAAAGTACTGAAAGGAGAAACAATCTATAACCAAGAGTACTGTAACTGGCAAGGATCTCATTCAAAATTGATGGAGAAATAAAAAAGGTTTTCAGACAAGCAAAAGTTAAGAGAATTCAGTACCACCAATTCAGCTTTACAACAAATGTTAAATGGAGTTATATAATCAATAAATACAAGAGAAGAAAAAAGATTTACAAAATCAGCTCCAAACAATTAAGAAAATGGCAATGGGAACATGTATATCAAGAATTTCTTTAAATGTAAATGTATTAAATGCTCTAACCAAAAGACACACACTGGCTGAATGGATAAAATAAACAAGACCCATATATATGCTGTCTACAAGAAACCCACTTCAGACCTCAAGACACATATAAACTGAAAGTGAGAGGATGGAAAAATATATTCCATGCAAATGAGAAGCAAAAGAAAGCTGGAGTAGCAATCCTCATATCAGACAAAATAGACCTTAAAATAAAGAAGATTACAAGAGATAAGGAAGGATACTACATAATGATCAAGGGATCAATCCAAGAGGAAGATTTAACAACTGTAAATATCTATGCACCCAACATAGGAGTACCTCAATACATAAGACAAACACCAAACAGACATAAAAGGAGAAATTGACAGCAACACAATAATAGTAGACAACTTTAACACCCCATTCACACCAATGGACAGATCATCAAAACAGAAAATTAATAAGGAAACACAAGTCTTAAATGATATATTAGATGAGATAGATCTCATTGATATCTTCAGGACATTCCATCTAAATGCAGAAGAATACACCTTCTTCTCAAGTGCACATGAAACATTCTCCAGGATAGACCACATCTTGGGTCACAGATCAAACCTCAGTAAATTTAAGAAAATCGAAATCATATCAAGCATCTTCTCTGAACAGAATGCTATGAGACTAGATATCAATTACAAGAAAAAAAAAAACTGTAAAAAAAAAAAAAAACACATGCAGATTAAACAATATGTTTCTAAATAACCAATAGATTACTCAAGAAGTCAAAAGGAAAATAAAAAAAAAATTCTAGAAACAAATGACAATGAAAACATGGCAACTCCAAACCTATGGAATTCAGAAAAAGCAGCTTCTAAGAGGGAAGTTTATAGCAATATAATCCTACCTCAAGAAACAAGAAAAACATGAATAGATGACCTAACTTTACACCTAAAACAACTGAAAAAAGAAGAACAACAACAACAACAAAATTAGTAGAAGGAAAGAAATCATAAAGGTATGAGCAGAAATAAATGAAAAAGAAATGAGAGAAACAATAGAAAGATTAATAAAACTAAAAGCTGGTTCTTTGAGAAGATAAACAAAATTAACAAACCTTTAGTCAGACTCATCAAGAAAAAAAGAAGAATCAAATCAACAAAATTTAAAATGAAAAACGAGAGGCTACAACAGACAATGCAGAAATACAAAGGATTATAAGAGACTATTATGAACAACTACATGGCAATAAATTGGATAACCTGGAAGAAAGGGACAGATTTTTAGAAAAGTTAAACCTTCCAAGACTGAACCAGGAAGAAATAGAATTATGAACAACCCAATTACAAGCACTGAAGCTGTGATCACCTCCCCCCTCCCCCCCCCCAAAAAAAAGCCCAGGACCAGATAGCTTCACAGGAGAATTCTGTCAAACATTTAGAGAAGAGATAATGCCTATCCTTCTAAAACTCTTTCAAAAAGTTTCAGAGGAAGGAACCCTTCCAAAATCATTCTACGAGTCCACCATCACCCTATACCAAAACCAGACAAGGACAACACAGAAAGAAAACTATAGGCCAATATCACTGATGAACATAGATGCAGAAGTCCTCAACAAAATTTTAGCAAACATAATTCAGTAACACATCAAAAATCTCATACTCCATGGTCAAGTTAGGTTTATTCCAGGAATGCAAGGATTCTTCAATATATACAAATCAATCAATGTGATACACCATATTAACAAATTGAAAGATAAAAATCATATAATTATCTCAATAGATGCAGAAAAACCCTTTGACAAAATTCAGCACCCATTTATGATTAAAACTCTTCCAAAAAATGGGGCATAGAAAGAAACTACCTCAACACAGTAAAGGCCATATATGACAAGCCTAGAGCAAACATTATTCTCAATGGTGAAAAACTGAAAGCATTCCTCCTAAGATCAGGAACAAGACAAGGGTGTCCACTTTCACCACTATTATTCAACATAGTTCTGGAAGTCCTGGCTACAGCTATCAGAGGGGCAAAAAAGGAAATAAAAGGCATCTAAATTGGAAAAGAATAAGTAAAGCTCTGACTGTTTGTAGATGACATGATACTGAAAGGCTGTTGCTGAGCCATGAAAGATGCCAGGATTCTTGGCCTCCAGAGGAGAGGAATTCAATCCAGGGCCAGTGATGAGGCTTGATCACTCAGAGCTTTTGTGTAATAAAGTTTTATTAAAGTATAAAAGAGACAGAGAAAACTTCTGACACAGACATTAGAAGTGGGCAGAAAGAGTGCTCCCCTGCTGGTCTTTAGCCAGATGTTATATAGCTACTAGCAGTCTGCTAATTAGAGAAAGGAAATGTCTCAAAACTCACAGACAGGCACCAGGTCCCTCACAGGCAATATGCATTTTGAGATAATAATGGCATGAGGTGAGTTGTCCTGGGTCATAAAATGACTGACATGAATCTTGAAGAAAAGTAAGTTTCCAAGCAAGTTTCTCATTAACATAGCTTTAACAGAACATTTGCATGAGTACAACGTGCTGGTTTGTCAAGTTGGTTCTGAGTCTTAGGCTGAAATGGCTTGAAGACAGAGTCCAGGTTAAATACATAATTCATTAACATAACTTGACAAACATTTCCATAAGAAAAAAGCATTGGTTAGCCCAAGGTTTGAGAGAAATTAAGTTTAGGTGGAGCCAGGTATGATCATGGCAATGCAGACCTTTAAGAGAAACCTCTGTTTAAATTTGTATAGAGACTGGGGGGAGGAAATCGAATATTGTTTGTTTCCTCCTGCAGCTTAAAAGAGAGAGGGGAAAAAAAATGTCTGACACTTGCAGCCTATTTCCTCTGTTTGGAGACTCCTGGCTTTTCTGCCTGCTACCCTCTCAATACTGTACATAGAAAATCCTAAAGATAGTATCAGAAAATTACTACAGCTAATCAGTGAATTTAGCAAAGTCACAGGATAGAAAATCAATACACAGAAATCACTTGCATTTCTATATACTGAAAATGAAAAATCAGTACAAGAAATTAAGGAATCACCATTCATCATTGCAACAAATAGAATCAAATATCTAAGAATAAACTTATGTAAGGAGACAAAAGGACTGTACACAGAAAATTATAAGATGCTAAAGAGAGAAATCAAAGATGACATAAACAGATGAACAGATAGTTCATGTTCCTGGGTAGGAAGAATCAATATTGTGAAAATGACTATACTACCAAATGTAATCTACAGATGCAATGTGATCCCTATCAAATTACCAGTGGCATTTTTCACAGAATGAGAAAAAAAAATTCACAGTTCACATGGAAACACAAAAGACCCTGAACAGTCAAAGCAGTCTGAGAAAGAAGAATGGAGCTGGAGGAACCAATCTTTCTGACTTCAGATTACACTATAAAACTACAGTCATCAATATACAGTGTATATTGTCATCCTGCTTATTTAACTAATATGCAGAGTACATCATGAGAAACGCTGGGCTGGATGAAACACAAGTTGGAATCAAGATGGCTGGGAGAAATAGAAATAACCTCAGATATGCAGATGACACCACCTTTATGGCAGAAAGTGAAAAGGAACTAAAAAGCCTCTTGATGAAAGTGAAAGAGGAGAGTGAAAAAGTTGGCTTAAAACTCAACATTCAGAACACTAAGATCATGGCATCTGGTCCTATCACTTCATGAGAAATAGATGGGAAAACAGTGGAAACAGTGTCAGACTTTACTTTTTCAGGCCCCAAAATCACTGCAGATGGTGATTGCAGTCATGAAATTAAAAGACGCTTACTCCTTGGAAGGAAAGTTATGACCAACCTAGATAGCATATTAAAAAGCAGAGACATTACTTTGCCAACAAAGGTCCATCTGGTCAAGGCTATGGTTTTTCCAGTGGTCATGTATGGATGTGAGAGTTGGACTGTGAAGAAAGCTGAGCGCCAAAGAATTGATACTTTTGAACTGTGGTGTTGGAGAAGACTCTTGAGAGTCCCTTGGACTGCAAGGAGATCCAACCAGTCCATCCTAAAGGAAATCAGTCCTGGGTGTTCATTGGAAGGACTGATGCTGAAGCTGAAACTCCAGTACTTTGACCACCTCATGCAAAGAGTTGACTCATTGGAAAAGACCCTGATGCTGGGAGTGATTGGGGGCAGGAGGAGAAGGGGATGACAGAGGATGAGATGGCTGGATGGCATCACTGACTCGATGGGCATGAGTTTGAGTAAACTCTGGGAGTTTGTGATGGACAGGGAGGCCTGGTGAGCTGTGACTCATGGGATCACAAAGAGTCAGACACGACTGAGTGACTTGAACTGAAGTGAAGGTTAAAGCATCTGCCTGGAATGCTGGAGACCAGGGTTTGATCCCTGAGTTGGGAAGAATCCCCTGGAGAAGGAAATGGCAACCCACTCAAGTACTCTTGCCTGGAGAATCCCATGGAGGGAGGAGCCTGGTAGGCTAGTACATGGGGTTGCAAGGGTTTGGAGACGACTGAGCAACTTCACTTCACTTCATTTATGATTCTGACAACAACTCTCCTGAGACACTTTTTGACACCAAAACCTGACAATACTTTTCTGGATAATAATGATAAGTCCGTAACACAGAGTCATTTTTTTTTTAAAAATCGGCATTTACTCTCTCTCCTTCACAAAAGAGGCTCTCTGAATTGCTGACTTTGCAAGTCTCTAAAGCTGATGATTTTTCCACCTTTCCAGTTTTAAAAAATCCTGACACTCAAGGACACATAATACCTCAATATAAAGATATTAACTTCTTTCACATACAACAAATGAAAAAGGCTTTAACTTTTTATTGCCCATATTTGCCTTTTACTAAAGAACTTCTAAAATGCTTTGGCATCTTCTAATGTAAACTGTATTCCCTATGATTGGCGAATTTTGGTAAAACCTCTCCTTAAACCAGGAGAATACCTAAGAATGGACAAATAAAGTGATAAATACAGAAAGTGTAAAAAGGTTTGTGAAAAGTGAAACCCCCAAAAAATAGCTCTATGTCTGATACATATTATTAAGGGCAAAACATAATGTAATAGTTACATACTAATAATATTATTTTATGTATAATTATAAGAATATATTATATTATAAATATTGTATTATATTAATATAATATATAAATATTATATAAATATATTACATATAATATATAATGATTATAATTATATATTTATTATAAATATATAATATACATATTATGTTATATAGTATTATATATGATATAATATATTGTTATGTAATATCATTATATGCATATTATAATTATATTATGGTTATAAATTTGTTCATTAATTTAAATATAAATGTATAATTATAACTTATACATATATAAATACATGTGATAATTATTAATAATTAATAATAATCAATAAATTATTTAATCATATAAATTGTATATTATACAATACAGTATATAATATATAATATTTGTATGCATTATATATTTATACCATAATATATATTTATATATATAATCAATTATATATATATACTCTTCGCCCAGAGTCCAAAGTCTGTTCTCTCTTTTGCTGTCTCGCGTATAGGGTCCCTGATTTTCCCTGTTTTATTAACTGCTATGTCCTGAGTCAGTACAGTCCTTGGCATTTAATAGGTTAACTTTAGTTTAAAATAAGTAATTAGATTAATGGTTAGTTATTTCATCTAAATTGGCGGTAGATTTTTATATATCTAACCAAACTTCAAGAGTGAATAATTTAGTACTGAAGAAAAAGAAAGAAAAACTTGTTATGGCATATCAGGATATGCATATTATATATATGTATATAATATAATTACATATAATATTATATATATATGAACACATATAAATATATATAAATATATATTTACAATCATATTTATAAATATAATTATGACCATAAATTATAATTATTACTATAATTAAAATTATTTATAGTTATTATATGTTAATATAGTATATAGCATATTACACATTCTATGAAAACTGGTCAACCACCTGTAAAAGAATGAAACTAGAACACTTTCTAACACCATACACAAAAATAAACTCAAAATGGATTAAAGATCTAAATGTAAGACCAGAAACTATAAAACTCCTAGAGGAAAACATAGGCAAAACACTCTCTGACATAAATCACAGCAGGATCCTCTATGATCCACATCCCAGAATTTTAGAAACAAAAGCAAAAATAAACAAATGGGACCTAATGAAACTTAAAAGCTTTTGCACAACAAAGGAAACTATAAGCAAGGTGAAAAGACAGCCCTCAGATTGGGAGAAAATAATTCAAATGAAGCAAAAGACAAAGGATTAATCTCAAAAATATACAAGCAACTCCTCCAGCTCAACTCCAGAAAAATAAATGACCCAATCAAAAAATGGGCCAAAGAACTCAACAGACATTTCTCCAAGGAAGACATATGGATGGCACAAAAACACATGAAAAGATGCTCAACATCACTCATCATCAGAGAAATGCAAATCAAAACCACAATGAGGTACCATTATACGCCAGTCAGAATGGCTGCTATCCAAAAGTCTACAAGCAATAAATGCTGGAGAGGGTGTGGAGAAAAGGGAACCCTCTTACACTGTTGGTGGGAATGCAAATTAGTACAGCCACTATGGAAAACAGTGTGGAGATTTCTTAAAAAGCTGGAAATAGAACTGCCATATGACCCAGCAATCCCACTTCTGGGCATACACACCGAGGAAACCAGATCTGAAAGAGACACGTGTACCCCAATGTTCATCACAGCACTGTTTATAATAGCCAGGACATGGAAGCAACCTAGATGCCCATCAGCAGATGAATGGATGAGGAAGCTGTGGTACATATACACCATGGAATATTACTCAGCCATTAAAAAGAATTCATTTGAATCAGTTCTAATGAGATGGATGAAACTGGAGCCCATTATACAGAGCAAAGTAAGCCAGAAAGATAAAGACCATTACAGTATACTAACACATATATATGGGATTTAGAAAGATGGTAACGATAACCCTATATGCAAAACAGAAAAACAGACTCAGATGTATAGAACAGACTTGTGGGCTCTGGGAGAAAGCGAGGGTGGGATGTTTCAAGAGAACAGCATTGAAACATGTATATTATCTAGGGTGAAACAGATCACCAGCCCAGATTGGGTGCATGAGACAAGTGCTCGGGCCTGGTTCACTGGGAAGACCCAGAGGGATCGGGTGGAGAGGGAGGTGGGAGGGGGGACCAGGATGGGGAATACATGTAAATCCATGGCTAATTCATTACAATGTATGACAAAAACCACTGCAATGGTGTAAAGTAATTAGCCTCCAACTAATAAAAACAAATGGAAAAAATATATATATATGATATATTATAGTATTATATATTGCATTATATGTTATGTATTATACTATGTGATGTATTATATATTCATATAATTATTAATCATATAATTTGTTATAAATATTGATTAATATATAATTATAGTATATATTATACAATTGTATAATGTAATATTATTTATTATATGATAAATATACAGGTATACTTATATATTACATAATTATTAATAACTATAATTATACACTTTATATATTATTATGTGTTTTATATAGTAATAATAATGCAATTAACTATAATGCAATATAATTAAATATAATTCATAATATAAAAATTTATAATGCAAATAACTCATAACATAAATTAAACATAACATAATTATAATAATATGATGTTGGTAATAATATATAATTATACATGATTATATATTATATGTAATTATATATTGTATTATATATTATAATTATTAAAATTTTAGAATTATATCATTATGTATATATCATTATGTATATCATTATGTATATCATGTATATGTATATAAATGAATATATATACTCTTCATTATATATACTATATATAATATATTGTACTATACATTATATGATATATATGTATTAGCATATTGTGTAACATATTATATTTAATATCTATCATATTGATAAATATCTAATATATTATGAATATTAATGAATATATTAGAATAATATATAATATAATATATAATGTGATTTATTTATATAATTGCATTTGTATTTATATTTAGACTCTATTTTACATAAATATATTTATGTATACTTATATTTATACTTCACATAAATATTTATATTTATACATTTTATGTTTATATGTATTTATATTTTACATGCATATTTATGTGAAAATGTATATAATATATGTTATATATTATATATAATGCATGAATAATATAGAGATATATATTATATGATATATGTTATAAAAATACTTTTATAATAATAGAAAAAAGTTAAGGAAGGATGTGAAAACTTTTTAGGATGAAAACTGAAAAATACTGCTGAAAAATATTACAGAAGACACATGTTGATAAAAAACATTCATGGATTGAAATATTGAAATGACAAAAACCACTGCAATGATGTAAAGTAATTAGCCTCCAACTAATAAAAATAAATGGAAAAAAAAAGAAAGTAATATTGAAATGTCAATACTACCAGAATGGATGTACATAGTCAATTCAATCCTTTTTAAAATTTCAAAAATATTGTTTAAAGCATTAGAAAAATCCATATTGATATTTATGTGAAATCGCAAGAGAATCCAAATAGCAAACAAAAGGAACAAATTTAAGGGTTTCCTGCTACTGGTTCTAAAACATACTACAGAATAGTGGTAATCAAAGCAGTGTGGGTCTGGCATAACGACAGACGCATAAGAGGAAGTGGCAAACATGGCAGCTTAGAAAGACCCTGAGCTCACTTCTTCCCATGGGGACACCAAAATTACAACCGTTTGCAGAGAAACTACTGATGAGATCAACTTGAAGACTAGCAGAAAAGTTCCTGTACAACAAAAGGGAAGGAACACTCAAGAGAAGATACAGAATAGTCAAGACCATTACTCCCAAGTGGGTGGCCCACAAATGGTACCATAACTGCAATTGCTGAGATTCTACCTAAGAAATCAGGGGTCCAAGATCCACATCTAGCTCCACAGACAATAACCCCTGCACCAGGATGACTAACCCCCAAAATATTACAGCACTCTAGATCCAAATGACATGTTAAATTCTGTTTCAATATATTAGCATTAATATCATTTGGAAAACTGAAACAATGCATTTATTTACCTTTTACAAAAGCATCTAGAAATATAAATACTTTAAACTATGAGAAAAGTCCTGCAGGAAAAATACAAGTCTTCTAAAAACTCCTAAGTAGATATATATCATGTTCAGAAATTAGAAAACTCAATCATGTTAAAAAGCTATTCATTCTTAGGCCATCTATAGACTCAACTCAATCATAATAAAAACTCTGATCCTGCCCTTTAGAGATGTGGACGACTGTGTTTCCCAGAAATGAACAAAACAGTATCTCCCATCCCAAATGCTCTTCCACAATGTGACTGCCACTTTACCATCAAACGATGTCATCTATTTCTCCACCACCTCAGGTCTGGACAGGACATGTGATCGCTGTAAGTATCAGAGGATGGTGAAAATGGGAGCAAGCTAGTTTTGGATATAGCTCTTAACTGGCATGACTTTCTCCTCAGTAGACTTTCTTCTACTTTCTTCCACTGGGTTCCCTGAGCCCTGTGTCAAAAGTCTGATGTTCTACTGAAGAGAACTTGCTGACCTGCATCTTAAATGGATAGGGGGAGGAACCACATGAGTCCCTTCCATCCATCACCCATCGCTCCAAGATACCACACATGTGAATTAAATTGTCTTGCATCCAAAGACATCCCATTATGAGATGAATAACAGAGTGACTTCAGTCCATGCCACCTGAAGCAGAAGAAATATCCAGCCAATATCTGCCTGAATTGCTGGCCCACAATTTTGAGATAAATAAAATGATTGTTTTAAGTAAAACAAGAATGTAGAGTTTCATGTGTGTAGCAAAAGATAATCAGAGCAAAAAGGGGAGCCTGGCAATGTAATGCTTCCGTACCAGGACACTGATGGCAGCTGGAAGGGCTTTGAAGAGTGTGTTTGTAATTAAAGGCTTTAAGAGTTTGTAATTAAAGGCTCAAAAGGAACTGTTATCTTGTCCTGGAAAAGTTTGACAATACCAACACCTAGAGTAACTAGAAAAAATAAGATATACTTGAGTGAATATGTATTTTGATTAAGATAGCCAACTAGAGTATTGAAAGTGCCACTTGTTTCTTTTATCAGTGTATACTGTGATAAATGGGCTTCCCAGGTGGCTCACTGGTTAAAAAAAAAAAAAAAAAACCTGCCAATGCAGGAGGTGCAGGTTCTTTTCCTAGGTTGGGAACATGCCCTGGAGGAGGAAATGGCAACCCACTCCAGTATTCTTGCCTGAAGAACCCCATGGACATTGGAGCCTGTAGGGTTCTTGGGGTCGTAAAAAGCGGAACAGAATGGAGCACACATGCACACTGTGATAAATAATGGATAAACAGTGATGCGCCAAAAAAGTCACCGTTAAGTTTTCAAGCAGAATTCAGGAAAATCATAAAACATGCCTGAACTTACTGTTTCCTGCAAATGAAACTGGTTCCCATTCGCAAGCAGATCCAAAGAGCAAAACTCTCTCAGAATTAGAAATGGCATCATAATAACTGTGATGTCAATGTTACAGATCTAAGACCCTTTGTTAAGACTTCAGGAAAATTCAAGGTGTGTCTAATAAATCCATGAACTACACAAAAGTATTTCTAATAAGCTTAAGGATTTATCCCACTGCACACAGTTGTTGTTGGTCTGTCGCTAAGTCGTGTCTGACTCTGTGACCCCATGGACTGCAGCACGCCAGACTGTCCTTCACTATCTCCCTTAGTTTCTCGATTCATACACAAAGACTTTAATTCAAATCTGAGAAGGGCTATTCTCAAGATATTTGTGGATCTGACCCTTGTATAATGAAGTAAACTCCAACTTAAAACAAAAGATAGAGAAAGTTTTACAAAACTTTTCAGAGGACTGCAGTAAAAGAAGCCCAATAACCTTCCTTTGTGAACAATATCTATTATGGCTATCTTGCTCTCTCCAAAACAAAAAGTGTGAAGGTATGTGAAAGAAACTGCACAACTATATTTCACAGACCTTCCTTTTTTGTTTCATTTTATATATATATATATATATATATATATATATATATATATATGTTTTTTTTCCAGCTTTATTGAGATGCAATTGACATACAACATTGTATAAGTTTAAGGAATACAACAATGATAATTTGATATACATATATATTGTGAAAAGATTACCACAATAAACTTAGTTAACATATACATCACCTCACATAATTATAATCTCTGTGTATGAGGTGAGAACACTTAACAACTATTCTCTTAGCAATTTTCAGTATATATTGCAATATTGTTAGCTAGTGTCACCATACAGAAATTCTTCATCTTATAAGTGGAAGTATGTACCATTTAAACAACAGCCAATTTCCCCTAATCACTAGCCTTGGCAATCAACATTCTACTCTCTGCTTCTCAGCTTTGTTTTAAATTCCACCTAAAACTGAAGTCATATAGTATTATTATTTGTCTTTCTATTTCTGTTTATTTCACTTAGCAAATGCTCTCAAAATCCCTCCATATTGTCAGGAATAACAGGCTTTTCTTTTTTATATTGCTGAATGGTATTCAAACATCTTCATCCATATTTCTTTATCCATTCATTAATGGACATTTGAGTTTTTTCTGTGTCACCTATTCTAAACAATGGTTCAATAAACACTGGAGTATGAATAACTGTTCAGGTTTTTTATTTCATATAATGGATGTATGCACAGAAGTGGGATTCCTGACTCATATGGTAGTTTTATTTTTATTTTTTGTGAAACCTCCATAATGTTTTCCATAGTGGTTTAACACATTTATATTCCCACCAGCATTGTAGTAGGGTTCCTTTATCTCTATATTCCACAAACATTTATTAACTTCTATATATCCATATAGCCATCCTAACAGGTATGAGATTATATATCATTTTTGTTATGGTTTGCATTTCCCTGATGATTAGTGATGTGAGCACTTGAGTACCTTCTTATGTTACCATTAGCCATTTCTATGTCTTCTTTGGAAAAATATCTATTCAAAGTTCTTTGTCTATTTTTTTGAATTGGGTTATTTGATATTTGCTGTTGAGTGGTAGAAGTTCCTTATACATTTTAGATATTAACTGCTTATGAGATAACTGTTTTGCTAGTATTTTTCCCATTCCATAGGTTACCTTTGCATTTCATCATTTCCGTTGATGTGAAAAGTTGTCTGGATTAAGTTCCTGAGATTAAATACCTGGATTTTAGACTGATGTGAAGATGGGATGAGACTTAACTGACCTGATAGCTTTT
>NW_027224404.1:0-59447 GCF_023699985.2 Odocoileus virginianus | reverse complement strand
TGGACTGGTTGGATCTCCTTGCAGTCCAAGGGACTCTTAAGAGTCTTCTCCAACACCACAGTTCAAAAGCATCAATTCTTCTGTGCTCAGCTTTCTTCACAGTCCAACTCTCACATCCGTACATGACTACTGGAAAAACCATAGCCTTGACTAGACAGACCTTTGTTGGCAAAGTAATGTCTCTGCTTTTTCATATGCTATCTAGGTTGGTCATAACTTTCCTTCCAAGCAGTAAGTGTCTTTTAATTTCACGGCTGCACTCACAATCTGCAGTGATTTTGGAGCCCAGAAAAATAAAGACTGACACTGTTTCCACTCTTTCCCCATCTATTTCCCATGAATTGATGGGACCAGATGCCATGATCTTAGTTTTCTGAATGTTAAGCTTTAAGCCAACTTCTTCACTCTCCTCTTTCACTTTCATCAAGAGGCTCTTTTAGTTCCTCTTCACTTTCTGCCATAAAGGTGGTGTCATCTGCATATCTGAAGTTATTGATATTTCTCCAAGCAATCTTGATTCCAGCTTGTGCTTTTTCCAGCCCAGTGTGTCTCATGATGTACTCTGCATATAACTTAAATAAGCGGGGTGACAATATACAGCCTTGACGTACTCCTTTTCCTATTTGGAACCAGTCTGTTGTTCCATGTCCAGTTCTAACTATTGCTTCCTAACCTGCATACAGGTTTCTCAAGAGGCAGGTCAGGTGGTCTGGTATTCCCATCTCCTTCAGAATTTTCCACAGTTTATTGTTCATTAACATAGCTTAAAAAAACATTTCCATAAGAAAAATGCATTGGTTAGCTCAAGGTTTGAGAAAAGTTAAGTTCAGGTGGAACCAGGTGTCATCATGGCAACACAGAATTTTAAAAGAAACCTCTTTTTAAATTTGTATAGAGAAGGGGAAAAAATCTGACACACACACAAGGGATCAGGAAGATCCCTTGGAGAAGGGAATGGCAACCCACTCCGGTATTCTTGCCTAGAGAATTCCATGGACAGACCATGGGGTCACAAAGAGTAGGACATGACTGAGTGACTAACACTTTCTTTACCCCACATTTCTGCTGGAGGCCAGGGGTACTGTTTTCACTATACCAACCTTACCACCTATGCAATGAAGGTCTTTACCTTGTTAGACTATTTTTGGGAGTTTACCTTTTTGAATCATAGGGTCTACCTCTGCCCCCTCACCAGGGATGCCTCTTGCATTAGTGGCAAAGATTTATTCTAAACCTGGAAAATTACCTCTGATTATTTTCATAAATAGGCTTATTGAAATTGATCCTGAAAGCTCAACTTCTGTGCAGTGGTGCTGAATCAAATCTCAGAGACAGAGTTTTGGGTGAAGTAGAAAAGGGTAGCTTTATTGTTTTGCCAGGCAAGGAGGGGCACAGCAGGCTCGTGACCCTCAAAAACTCTTTCCTAACCTGGGAGGTTTTGTCAAGGAGTTTTATAGCAATAGTTTAAGGGTGGGATTGCTGATAATATTAGGGTATGCGCAGAGCCTGTACTCCTTTAATCTGGTCTCAGGTGGTCTCCAGATAAACTTCTCTTGTTCTCAAGATTATCAAACTGTGACCTTCTCTCTGGAATGAGGATTGGTTCATCTTCCATTCTCTGGGGGTTTTAGTTCTATAAACAGCCCAAAAGTGTATCCCTTGAGGGATATGCCTTGTGTGTATCCCTTGAGGTGGAGCCGGGACTCTGCCTCAAGGCTGCAGTATTGTTTCTTAACTGTTCCTCTCTTGTTTCTGCATCCCTTCCCTTCCCTGATTAGAAACTGTTCCAATCTGCCTTTTGGAACTCAGGAAAGATCTTGGAAGCTGGAGTCTGTCCCCTACAAACAAGTAACAAGGGACACAGAAAGCCTTCTATGCCCAGGAGCCCCATAGGGTCTGGCTAAGTTTCAGACTGAGTTGATATTGGAATAAATACTCTAATGGAATTCTTACTCATCAGTGACCAGAAGACAGATCTTTTGAATTGGAAAAGAAACTGGAAAAAATTTCAGGGTTTATGTGAAATAAAAATTTGTATTTTATGGCAAGACAAGAAATTTTAAATATAAAAAAAAATCTTCTTTACACTTTGGCCTCCTCTCTCTCCATACTGTGCATGTGTATCTCCATTAGGCATTCACCAAACCTCTCCTGTGGGCAGAAATACCCATGCAACCATAAGGAGCAACATTCTCCCAGCATGAACAAGACAACTGCTTAAAGATTACATTCCTTCTGATCTTCTAAGGGGCCATGATGACCTTTAGATCTGGATTGTGTAAACTGTCAGTAATATGTCATTTGATGCCCAGCCTTCTGCCTCAAAACACTAACATAACTGTGTCTGGACTGTTAGTGGGTAGACCAGTTCTCAGGGCTTTCTGAAATGTTCTTCCCAGTTAATAAGCCTCAAATTTGGTTCAAATGAAAATTTTCCATTCCTCTCTTACATTGACTAACTAATTTTTCATCAACACTAAGCAGCTTCCTTACTGGTATTTTGGGAGGATCAAATTGAAAAGAAAACCCAAAGAAGGGCTATAATACCTAGGCTCAGGGAATCCCTTAATAAAACGAAAGAACACAGCCAGACTTAGAACAAAATTAAAAACTAAATCTGATATAAACCCCCCTTTTCAACAGAAAACAGCAAAATTCTGTAAAGCAATTGTCCTTCAATAAAAAATAAAGAAAAATTTTAAAATCCCCCTTTTCCTCCTTCCTATACTCCCCTATGTTCCTAACTCCCTGACTCCCCAGAAGGCCTTCTGGATCTCTGGGTCCCTGGCTTAACCCCCATTGCAAAATCCTCAAACAGTTCCCTTAGATCCGAAGACCCCAGCTTCTACAGAAAACATCTAACTGCTGGTTTCAACCTCCTTTCCTCAAGGAGACTTGCAGAGGGCATTGGGCCTGACCTCTAGCTAGGGTCACAGAGGTTACCTGTGTCAACGCTGAAAGTCAGACGTGAGCTTCGCAGAAATGACCGAGAAGAGCAGGGCAGCTCCTTCTGCTGTGCCTCTGATTCCTCCTACTCTCCAAGGCTCTGTGGTCAGGCCCTGAAATGTTCCCCACGCCAGAGATTTCGAGTCCCCTGGATAGTTGACTTTGAAAATCTAAAATGCTCTTACTGCCACTTAGAAGATCCAACAAAATTTACAGAGGAATTGGAAAGATTACTTGCTATTCTTAATCCCACTCATAGACCCCTTGACTAGCTACTAGCAGGCATTCTTTCTGCCTACAGCTATACTGTAGCTTGATGGTGCTTGTGGTAAAGAATCTTCCTGTCAATGCAGGAGACTCAAGAGACACAGGTTCAATCCCTGGGTCAGGAAGATCCCCTGGAGTAGGAAATGGCAACCCATTCCAGTATTCTTGCCTGAAAAATTCCATGGACAGAGGAGCCAGGCAAGGTACAGTTCATGGGGTCGTGAAGAGTTGGACATAACTGAGGGACTGAGCACACATCCTGTAGTTATCAGAGAGGCTGGGCAGCCCCTGAAGAAGCCCTCCACCCCACCAAAGGTAATAGATGGCCACACCCTCTTCCAGGCCCTTTGTCGATGACCAGAAGGTGACTTTAGTTAGTGTTAGTCACATAGTCGCATCCAACTCTTTTGTGACCCAATGGACTGTAGCCCACCAGGCTCCTCTGTCCATGGGATTCTCTAGGCAAGAATATTGGAGAGGGTACCCATTCCCATTTCCAGGGATCTTCCTGACCCAGGTATTGAATCTGGGTCTCCTGAATTGCAGGCAGATTCTTTACCTTCTGAACCACCAGGGAAGTCCAGCGATGGCTTTCTGCAAGCTAATATTCAAGGTTTCAATTCAGTTCAGTGGCTTAGTCATGGCCGACTCTTTGCAATCCCATGGATTGCAGCACACCAGGCTTCCCTGTCCATCACCAACTCCCGGAGTTTGCTCAAACTCATGTCCATCTAGTGACATCTAGTGATATCTAGTGACATCCTACCATCTCATCCTCTGTCCCCTTCTCCTCCTGCCTTTAATCTTCCCCAGCATCAGGGTCTTTTCCAATGAGTCATTTCTTCACATCAGGTGGCCCAAGTAATGGAGTTTCAGCTTCAGCATCAGTCCTCCAATGAATATTCAGGACTGATTTCCTTTAGGATTGACTGTTTTGATCTCCTTGCAGTCCAAGGGACTCCCAAGAGTCTTCTCCAACACCACAGTTCAAAAGCATCAATTCTTTGGTGCTCAGCTTTATTTATGGTCCAACTCTCACATCCATACATGGCTACTGGAAAAACCATAACTTAGTAGGGGTAATTTCAGAGGCATTTCCTCCTGAAGTTAATTGGTCAGAGATTGAAACTGTGCACTCTGAAAAGAGAACATCCAAAAGCCTTTGTTGAACTTTTAAAAATTTTATTTGTTGAACCCTTTGTACAAACTTTTCAAAGTCTCACTGCACTTAAATCTGGAAGCCCTAGCAGAGGCTTCAGAAATTAGTCTCTTAATTTCTACTTAGTAGGAAATTCTCTCCTTGATAATAAAAAAGCAAATTCAAAATAGCATGGTTAATTAGTCAGAACAGCCATTAAACATAATAGTGGAGGCTGCCACGTAATTCTTTGAAAACAGTTTATAGGAAAGCAGGAGGGAAAAGGAATTAAAAGCTACCATTCTTGCTTTGCTTTCAGGTGGCTTCCCAGGTGGCCCTAATTGTTAAGAATCCTCCTGCCAATGCAGGAGATGCAGGTTCGACCCCTGGGTTGGGAAGATCCCTGGAGAAGGAAATGGAAACCCACTCCAGTATTCTTGCTTGGGAAAATCCCATGAACAGATGGGGCTGGCAGGCTGCATACAATCCTTGGGGTAACAGAGTCAGACACGACTGAGCACACATACACACACATTCCTGCTTTGCAACTTGAATCCTTAGGAAAAAGAAGTATGACTCTGAGGATAATTTAAAGGCCAGGCAGTGCCCTCCCTGTGTACCTCCAGACAATTGCCGGTTTTCAAGAAGGCAGAACCTTGGGAGAGAAATTGCCCTAAATTTACAAGAAAGGGAGGTTTAAAGAAAAACCCTCCTAGGCCTCAGCATCCCCAGAATTATAATTTTCTCCACCTGAGGGATAGTTTTCTCTAAAGTGAGGGCATCAGCAGATCCTCGGTCAAACCCCAGAGCCTGCCATTTGATTTAAAATGGAGGCTTGGGGACTGGATAGTGCAATTGACACTGATGTGACTTTCGTTTTGCTCAGAGGATTTCTCTCTACCTGTCACTTCTGATACAATCTGAGCTGTCGGAGCCTCTGGGCCGTGTCCCTGCACACACTTCAGCTCTTCCCCACAATGTTAGGTCCTCTGAGCACCCTCCTCCCCTTTCTACTTTCTAACTGCTCACCAGCAAATCTTTTCAGCACAGATTTGTTATATAAATTTAATGCCACTGTACATTGTAATGATAAAAGCATTTTTTCATCCTTGCTCTCAGACCAAATCTCAAATCTTCTACTTTCCTTAGTAGAAACTCATCTTGACTTAAATGTCTCTGAAGAGATGAGCTCTTAGAAAAAAAATTGTTCAAGTTAGACTCTGGGCTTCACAAGCAAATGAAGTAGGATTGTTACTGAGTGCAGAACATATTCACACTACTTGAGAAAAGAAGAGACCATTTCCAAATGTAGTTCAATCCTCCTCTCTAGGGATGCAAAGCCAGGAACTGAATCTATATAGACTCTCCTCTCCTTTTTTTTAAAAACTGAAGTAGAGGTGATGTACAATATTATATGTTACAAGTGTACAGTGTAGTGATTCAGAATTTTTAAATGTTAGTAGCCATCAGCAGTGGCTACTGCTGCCAATGGAATTCTAATTTTGCAGCTTTTGCAAAGCTTCTGCATGACTGCCTCCCAGAGACCACCCCTAGAGTCCATTTCCTGACCTCCAGAGACATGGACCTTCCTTGAAGACTTAAAATAAGCTTTATTCACACCCCCAGCTCCTGACTTACCTAATTTTGACAAACTTCCTAATCTGTGTTGCTGTTCAGTTGCTGAATTTGTCTGACTCTTCACAACACTATAGACTGCTGTATGCCAGGCTCTTCTGTCTTTCACTCTCTCCCAGAGTTTGCTCAAATTCATGTCCACTGAGTTGGTGATACTATCTAACCATCTCATCCTCTGTTGTCCCTTCTCCTCCTGCCTTCAATCTTTCCCAGCATCAGGGTTTTTCCAATGAGTCAGTTCTTCACATCAGGTGGCCAAAGTTTTGGAGTTTCAGCTTCAGCATCAGTCCTTCCAATGAATATTCAGAGTTGATTTCCTTTAGGATTGACAGGTTTGATCTCCTTGCAGTCCAAGGGATTCTAACAGTCTTCTCCAGAGCCACAATTCAAAGCAGGAATCCTTTGGCACTCAGCCTTCTTTATGGTCCAACTGTCACATCTGTACATGACTACTGGAAAAAACATAGCTTTGACCATACAGATGTTTGTTGGCAAATAAATGTCTGCTTTTTAATACTCTGTCTAAATTTGTCATAGCTTTTCTTCCAAGGAGCAAGCATCTTTTAATTTCATGGCTGCAGTCACCATCTGCAGGGTTATTGGAACCCAAGAAAATAAATTCTGCCACTGTTTTCATTTTTCCCCATCTATTTGCCATAAAGTCATGGGACCAGAAGCCAAGATCTTAGTTTTTCTAATCTTGAGTTTTAAGCCAGCTTTTTCACTCTCTTTTTTCACCTTCATCAAGAGGCTCTTTAGTTCCTCTTTGCTTTCTGCCATAAGGGTGGTGTCATCTGCATATCTGAGGTTATTGATATTTCTCCCGGCAATCTTGATTCCAGCTTGTGCTTCATCTAGCCTGGCATTTCACATGATGTACTCTGCATATAAGTTAAATAAACAAGGTGACAATATACAGCCTTGATGTACTCCTTTCCCAGTTTGGAACCAGTCCATGTCTGATTCTAACTGTTGCTTCTTGACCTGCATACAGATTTCTCAGGAGGCAGGTCAGGTAGTCTGGTATTCCCATCTCTTTAAGAATTTTCCACAGTTTGTTGTGATCCACACAGTCAAAGACTTTAGCATAGTCAATGAAGCAGAAGTAGATGCTTTTCTGGAATTCTCTTGCTTTTTCTATGATCCAAAGGATGTTGGCAATTTGATCTCCAGTTCCTCTGCCTTCTCTAAATCCAGCTTGAACATCTGGAAGTTCTCAGTTCATGTGCTGTTGAAGCCGATCTTAGAGAATTTTGAGCACTACTTTGTTAGCGTGTGAGATGAGGGCAATTGTGCAGTACTTTGAACATTCTTTGGCATTGCTTTTCTTTGGGATTAGAATGAAAACTGAACTTGTCCAGTCCTGTGGCCACTGTTGAGCTTTCCAAATTTGCTTGCATATTGAGTGCAGCACTTTCACAACATCATCTTCTAGGATTTGAAATAGCTTTTGAAATAGCTTTGAAATTTGAAATGGAATTCGATCACTTCCACTAGCTTTGTCCATAGTGATCCTTCTTGACTTTTCACTCCAAGATGTCCAGCTCTAGGTGAGTAATCACACCATCGTGGTTATCTGGGTCATTAAGATTTTTCTGAAATTAGGGCAGAAATAAATGCAAAAGAAACTAAAGAGACCATAGCAAAAATCAACAAAGCTAAAAGCTGGTTTTTTGAAAAAATAAACAAAATTGACAAACTATTAGCAAGACTCATTAAGAAACAAAGGGAGAAGAACCAAATTAACAAAATTAGAAACGAAAATGGAGAGATCACAACAGACAACACTGAAATACAAAGGATCATAAGACACTACTACCAGCAGCTCTATGCCAATAAAATGGACAACTTGGAAGAAATGGACAGGTTCTTAGAGAAGTATAACTTTCCAAAACTGAACCAGGAAGAAATAGAAGATCTTAACAAACCCAACACAAGCAAGGAAATCGAAACTGTAATCAGAAATCTTCTAGCAAACAAAAGCCCAGGACCAGATGGCTTCACAGCTGAATTCTACCAAAAATTTAGAGAAGAGCTAACACCTATCTTACTCAAACTCTTCCAGAAAATTGCAGAAGAAGGTAAACTTCCAAACTCATTCTATGAGGCCACCATCACCCTAATTCCAAAACCAGACAAAGATGCCACAAAAAAAGAAAACTACAGGCCAATATCACTGATGAACATAGATGCAAAAATCCTTAACAAAATTCTAGCAAACAGAACCCAACAACATATTAAAAAAATCATACGCCGTGACCAAGTGGGCTTTATCCCAGGAATGCAAGGATTCTTTAATATCTGCAAATCAATCAATGTAATACACCACATTAACAAATTGAAAGATAAAAACCATATGATTATCTCAATAGATGCAGAAAAAGCCTTTGACAAAACTCAACATCCATTTATGATTAAAACTCTCCAGAAAACAGGAATAGAAGGATCATACCTCAACATAATAAAAGCTATATACGACAAACACACAGCAAGCATCACCCTCAATGGTGAAAAATTGAAAGCATTTCCCCTGAAATCAGGAACAAGACAAGGGTGCCCACTCTCACCACTACTATTCAACATAGTTTTGGAAGTGTTGGCCACAGCAATCAGGGCAGGAAAAGAAGTAAAAGGAATCCAGATAGGAAAAGAAGAAGTGAAACTCTCTCTCTTTGCAGATGACATGATCCTCTACATAGAAAACCCTAAAGACTCTACCAGAAAATTACTAGAGCTAATCAACGAATACAGTAAAGTTGCAGGATATAAAATTAACACAGAGAAATCTCTTGCATTCCTATACACTAACAATGAGAAAACAGAAAGAGAAATTAAGGAAACAATATCATTCACCATTGCAACAAAAAGAATAAAATACTTAGGAGTATATCTACCTAAACAAAAGACCTATACATAGAAAACTATAAAACACTGATGAAAGAAATCAAAGAGGACACAAACAGATGGAGAAATATACCGTGTTCATGGATTGGAAGAATCAATATTGTCAAAATGGCTATACTACCCAAAGCAATCTATAGATTCAATGCAATCCCTATCAAACTACCAACGGTATTTTTCACAGAACTAGAACAAATAATTTCACAATTTGTATGGAAATACAAAAAACCTCGAATAGCCAAAGTAATCTTGAGAAAGAAGAATGGAACTGGAGGAATCAACCTGCCTGACTTCAGACTATACTACAAAGCCACAGTCATCAAGACAGTATGGTACTGGCACAAAGACAGAAATATAGGTCAATGGAACAGAATAGAAAGCCCAGAGATAAATCCATGAACCTATGGTCACCTTATCTTCGACAAAGGAGGCAAGGATATACAATGGAAAAAAAACAACCTCTTTAACAAGTGGTGCTGGGAAAACTGGTCAACCACCTGTAAAAGAATGAAACTAGAACACTTTCTAACACCATACACAAAAATAAACTCAAAATGAATTAAAGATCTAAATGTAAGACCAGAAACTATAAAACTCCTAGAGGAGAACATAGGCAAAACACTCTCCGACATAAATCACAGCAGGATCCTCTATGACCCACATCCCAGAATTTTAGAAACAAAAGCAAAAATAAACAAATGGAACCTAATGAAACTTAAAAGCTTTTGCACAACAAAGGAAACTATAAGCAAGGTGAAAAGACAGCCCTCAGATTGGGAGAAAATAATAACAAACGAAGCAACAGACAAAGGATTAATCTCAAAAATATACAAGCAACTCCTCCAGCTCAACTCCAGAAAAATAAATGACCCAATCAAAAAATGGGCCAAAGAACTAAACAGACATTTCTCCAAGGAAGACATACAGATGGCAAAAAAACACATGAAAAGATGCTCAACATCACTCATTATCAGAGAAATGCAAATCAAAACCACAATGAGGTACCATTATACGCCAGTCAGGATGGCTGCTATCCAAAAGTCTACAAGCAATAAATGCTGGAGAGGGTGTGGAGAAAAGGTAACCCTCTTACACTGTTGGTGGGAATGCAAATTAGTACAACCACTATGGAAAACAGTGTGGAGATTTCTTAAAAAGCTGGAAATAGAACTGCCATATGACCCAGCAATCCCACTTCTGGGCATACACACCAAGGAAACCAGATCTGAAAGAGACACGTGCACCCCAATGTTTATCGCAGCACTGTTTATAATAGCCAGGACATGGAAGCAACCCAGATGCCCATCAGCAGACGAATGGATGAGGAAGCTGTGGTACATATACACCATGGAATACTACTCAGCCATTAAAAAGAATTCATTTGAATCAGTTCTAATGAGATAGATGAAACTGGAGCCCATTATACAGAGAGAAGTAAGCCAGAAAGATAAAGACCATTACAGTATACTAACACATATATATGGAATTTAGAAAGATGGTAACAATAACCCTATATGCAAAACAGAAAAAGAGACTCAGATGTATAGAACAGACTTGTGGACTCTGGGAGAAGGCGAGGGTGGGATGTTTCAAGAGAATAGCATTGAAACATATATATTATCTAGGGTGAAACAGATCACCAGCCCAGGTTGGATGCATGAGACAAGTGCTCAGGCCCGGTGCACTGGGAAGACCCAGAGGGATGGGGTGGAGAGGGAGGTGGGAGGAGGGACCAGGATGGGAAATACATGTAAATCCATGGCTAATTCATTTCAATGTATGACAAAAACCACTGCAATGATGTAAAGTAATGAGCCTCTAACTAATAAAAATAAATGGAAAAAAAAGATTTTTCTGTATAGTTCTTCTGTGTATTCTTGCCACCTCTTCTTAATATCTTCAGTATCTGTTAGGTCTATACCATTTCTGTCTTTTATTGTGCCCATCTTTGCATGAAATATTCCCCTGGTATCTCTAACTTTCTTGAAGAGATCTCTAGTCTTTCCTATTCTATTTTTAATCTCTATTTCTTTGCACTTATCACTTAGGAAGGTTTTCTTATCCCTCCTTGCTATTCTTTTGAAACTCTGCATTCAGACGGGTATATCTTTCCTTTTCTCCTTTGCCTTTAGCTTCTCTTCTTTTCTCAGCTATCTGTAAGGCCTCCTCAGACAACCACTTTGCCTTTTTGCATTTCTTTTTCTTGGGGATGGTTTGATCATGACCTCCTGTACAATGTTACAAATCTCTGTCCATAGTTCTTCAGGCACTCTGTCTATCAAATCTAATCTCTTGAATATATTTCTCACTTCCACTGTATAATTGTAAGTGATTTGATTTAGCCCATACCTGAATGGCCTTATGGTTTTCCCTACTTTCTTCTATTTAAGTCTGAATTTGGCAATAAAGAGTTCATGATCTGAGCCACAGTCAGCTCCCTCTCTTATTTTTGCTGAATCTATAGCGCCTCTCCATCTTTGGCTGCAAAGAATATAAACAATCTGATTTTGGTATTGGCCATCTGGTTTTGTCCATATGTAGTGTCATCTCTTGTGTTGTTGGAAGCAGGTGTTTGCTATGACCAGTGCACTCTCTTGACGAAACTCTGTTAACCTTTGCTCTGCTTCATTTTGTAGTCCAAGGCCAAACTTGCCTGTTACTCCAGGTATCTCTTGGCTTCCTACTTTTGCACTCCAGTTTCCTATAATGAAAAAAACATCTTTTTTTTTCTTTTGTTTAGTTCTAGAAGTTCTTGTAGGTCTTTATAGAACCAGTCAGCCTCAGCTCCTTCAGCATTAATGTTTGGGGCGTGGACTTGGATTACTGTGATACTGAATGGTTTGTCTTGAAAATGAACAGAGAACATTCTGTTGTTTTTGAGATTGTACCCAAGTACTGCATTTGGACCCTTTTGTTGACTATGAGGGCTATTCCATTTCTTCTAAGGGATTCTTGTCCACAGTAGTAGATATAATGCTCATCTGAATTAAATTCACCCATTCCAGTTCATCTTAGTTCACTGATTCCTAAAATGCTGATGTTCACTCTTGCCATCTCCTGTTTGACCACTTCCAATTTATCTTGATTCATGGACCTAACATTCCAGGTTCCTATGCAGTGTTGTTCTTTACAGCATCTGACTTTACTTTCACCACCAGACACACCCACAACTAGGCCTTGCTTCTTTAGCTCAGCCTCTTCATTCCTTCTGGAGCTATATCCCCACTCTTCTCCAGTAGCATGTTGTGCAGCTACTGACCTGGGGAGGTTTCTCTGTGTCATATCTTCTTGTGCATGTGTGTATATGTCATATCTATTTTTCTGTGTCATATCTTTTTGCTTTTTCATAGTGTTTGTGGGGTTCTCAAGGCAAGAATACTGAAGTGGTTTGCCATTCCCTTCTCCAGGGGAGCATGTATTATCAGAACTCTCCACCGTAACCTGTCTGTCTTGGGTTGTTGTACCCATTATAGCTCATAGTTTCATTGAATTAGACAAGGTTGTGATCCATTTGATTAGTTTGGTAAGTTTTCTGTGATCTGTAATACTCCAAATAGGGAACATGAATTGATGTCTTTTGAACTAGTATTCGGACAACCAGTGCCTACTGGCATCTGTAAACCTGCCATTCCTGGATTAAACGAACATCATGGAGACTTAAGTGAACAATTGATGCTGTGACTCACTAGATATAAGAACTAACAAGTGTAGCTGAAGCCTAACATTGCCAGCAGGTAAATGGGGTGTGGCTTCCACTGACTGCAAAGGCTTCCATTCCTTTAGACCAGGAGACTGGGTGGACAGCAGGGCCTTTAGAAGAAAACTCACTCCGGTAATGGGCCAGTGTCATGTTTTGTCTTCTCTCTGGAGTGTCATTTAGACCCCAGAAAACTCCATAGAAACCCTAGGACTGTCTGTCACTTACTCAGATAAGGACAATAAAAACTTTCCCTTTTCACTGAAAACAAACATGATACTGGACCATTCTAGTGTGACATTCTAGGACAATATTGCAATCAAACCCTGCAGTTTGACCCCATGGGTGGCATCCTCAAACCTCTCAATAAAGATGTGAGCAACTCCAGCACCACCCTTTCTGGCGCAAATGTCTGCCAAATCACATGTTCTGAATGGCTCATAAACCATCCTTGTATAATTTGGAGGAATTCTACCTACCCCGCATGATTAAGCTAACCAATACCCAGACTATATATGTGTGGATCAAAAATCTGGACTTAGTTGGTTAAGTGAAAGAACCAAACTGTACATCTACCAAAACCTAATGACAGGCCTCCTGTACCAGCTATTTTGCAAATATGTTTTATTCTCAAATATTCGCAGAAGCACATGGGAAATGGAGGTCTGGGGACACCAGTGACAACGGCCATAGAGTGCTCCAGACCCTGGAAATTACAGATTCCATTCTAAACTTGCCAGCAAACCACACTTTCTTTTATGTGGAAACTATTTGAAGCATTCCCATCTCAATAGCCTGGGCAGTGTAGACTTGGGCACTTGGCTTCTTCTGTCACCAAATCCTTCACCCCAAACGCCAACCAAGTTACAAACCTGGGCTTCTTTTTTCATGACGTTGGTGCCATGTAATTGTGCCAGTTAAGAAATTGTAGAGAATCTGCTTGTGTATCACAACTCCGAGTTCTTTTCAGCACTGAAGACCTTGCTCCCAAACTTCAGAGGTTATGAATTGGAAAAAGTAATCTTAAATCTCTCCGTAGTAACAGAACAAGAGTTAAATACCAGTATGCAAACTCTGAAAATATTCCAGTTCAAAGTTAACAGCCTGGCCTCTGGGGTGCTCCAAAAATAGCTTGCCCCGGGTATACTGCCCAGCAAAGCACACCCTTATAAGCAAAGAAACTGAAATTTGAGTAGTGAGGACCCTCTGCTTCAGATCCAGAAAGAAACCTTGCTGTGGTGGGGTGGGGAGGGGCGCAGAGGGGCGGGGAAATGGGCAGCACTGAGATTCTGTGTTCAGGGGACAGAGAAAGCATGGCTGGAGTCCAGAGGACAGGGGTGGGCTTGGGGTGAGGCGTAGAGACAGGCAGCAGCTGGCTCATGGGAAAGCTGGCCTTTGGGGACTTTTAACTCTGGCAGGGAATATGATGTGATTTGATTTCCACTGAGAGCCACATAAATAATAGATGGAAGGGGCAGCAGGAAAAGCAGGAAGTCTGGCCAGGAGGCCTGTGGAAGGAGCCATGCATACATCAGACAGAGTTATGAAAGAGTCATTTCCTAGGCAGGTTGATAGGAAGTCTAGGGGTCCCCAAGGAGAGAGGGGTCTGGAATTCTCAAGGAGGAAGAAAGAACAAACTTTTTTTCCCTCTACATTCCTTAGGATTATATAACAATAATATATCCTGCCTGAGGACAGTCTCTGGAAAAAACCTTCTGGCTAATCCTGTTATCTTAAGGTGTAAATTATGGGAGTAGGTCTAGTGAGGTCTTTACAATCTCCAGACATTCTTTTGTTTCACTGTAATAACTAATTTGAGAGTATATAACTTCATTACTAATGCTAGCAAGGGGGTACTCTGTCTGCCCCTTTCTGATGTCTATGTCAGACACTTTCTGTATCCCTTTTATACTTTAATAAACCCTATTGCACAAAAGCTCTGAGCGATCAAGCCTCGTCTCTGGCCCCGGATTGAATTCTTCTCCATAGGCCAAGAACCCCGGCATCTTTTTGTGGGTTCGGCAACAACCTTTCAGTTACAGGGTACTGCTGGGGCCACACTCATCTCCAAACCCCCAAAATCCTCTCCACAAAGTAGCTGGGAAAGCGAACACTTTTATTACTGAATAAGCATTACAGCAGAATGTTGTGGGTATCACAGGAAATCTGCTAAGGGACTGCAAAAACAAGAAGCAACCTTGCCCTTTTTCTACAGACAAGCAAATATAACCAATCCCATGTATGTTCTCATGATAAACAGTAATCAGTCCTCATGTGAACAGACTTGATTGCATCTTGGTCACACAGAGTTCATCCCACCTTTACTTGGTAATTATGGAACCATTTGTGTTGGCCACTTGGCCTTGCTATTGTTTAGTTGCCCAGTCATGTCTGACTCTTCTGCAGCCCCATGGACTGCCTCTTTTGTCTCTCACCATCTCCAAGTTTGACCAAGTTCATGTCCATTGCATCAGTGATGCCATCCAGCCATCTCATCCTCTGATGCCCTCTTCTCCTTCTACCCTCAGTCTTTACTAGCACTGGGGACTTTTCCAGTGAGTCAGTTCTTCCCATCAGATGACCAAAATACTGGAGTTTCAACTTCAGCATCAGTCCTTCCAATGAGTATTCAGGGTTGATTTCCCTTAAGATTGATTGGTTTGATCTCCTTGCTGTCCAAGAAACTCTCAGGAGTCTTCTCCAGCACCACAGTTCAAAGGCATCGATTGTTTGGCGCTCCACCTTCTTTGTGGTCCGGCTCTCACAACCATAAGAGACCATCGGGAAGACCATAGCCTTGACTATACGGACCTTTGTTGGCAGAGTAACATCTCTGCTTTTCAGCACTCTGTCAAAGTTTGTCTTACCTTTCCTGCCAAGAAACAAATGTCTTCTGATTTCATGGTTGCAGTCACTATCTACAGTGATTTAGAGCCCAAAAGAGGAAATCTGTCACTGCTTCCACCTTTTCCCCTCTATTTGCCATGAAGTAATGGGGCTGGATGCCATGATCTTAGTTTTTTTTTTTTAATATTTAGTTTTAAGCTGGCTCTTTCACTCTCCTCCTTCACCCTCATCAAGAGGCTCTTTAGTTCTTCTTCACTTTCTGCCATTAGAGTGGTATCATCCACATATCTGAGGTTGTTGATGTTTCTCCCACCTATCTTGATTCCAGCTTGTAACTCATCCAGCCTGGCATTTCTCATGATGTGCTCAGCATATAGATTAAACAAACAGGGTGACAGCAGACAGCCCTGTCATACTCCTTTCTCAATCTTGAACCAATCAGTTGTTCCATACAGGGTTCTAACTGTGCTTCTTGACCCACATACAGGTTTCTCAGGAGACAGGTGTAAGATGGTCTGGTATTCCCATCTCTTTAAGAGCTTTCCACAGTTTATTATGATCCACACAGTCAAAGGCTTTGGCATAGTCAATGAAACAGAGGTAGATGTTTTTCTGGAATTCCCTAGCTTTCTCTATGATCCAGTGAATGTTGGCAATTTGATCTCTGGTTCCTCTTCCTTTTCTAAACCCAGCTTGGACATCTGGAAGTTCTTGGTTCACATAATGCTGAAGCCTAGCATGCAAGATTTTAAGCATGACCTTACTAGCATGGGAGATGAGTGCAATTGTCTGATGGTTAGCACATTCTTTAGTACTACCCTTCTTGGGAATTGGGATGAGGATTGACCTTTTCCAGTCCTGTGGCCACTGCTGGGTCTTCCAGATTTGCTGACATATTGAATGCAACACCTTGATGGCATCATCCTTTAGGTTTTGAATTGTTCTACTGGAATTTCATCAAATCCACTAGCTTTATTAACAGCAGTGCTTCCTAAGGCCCACCAGACAGTCACTCTCCAGAATGTCTGGCTCTGGGTGGCTGACCACACCATCATAGTAATCTGGTTCATTTGGATCTTTTTTGTACAGTTCTTCCATGTATTCTTTCCATCTCTTCTTGATCTCTTCAGCATCTACTAGGTCTCTACCATTTTTATCCTTTATTGTGCCCATCTTTGGGCAAAATGTTCCCTTGATATCTCCAATTTTCCTGAAGAGATCTCTAGTCTTTCCCCTTCTGTTGTTTTCTTCTAGTTTTATGCACTGTTCATTGAAGAAGGCCTTCTTGTCTCTCTGTGCTGTTCTTTGGAAATCTGCATTTAGTTGGATATACCTTTTGTTCCCCTCTGTTGCTTTTCATTTCTTTTCTTTCTTTAACTATTTGTAAGGCCTCCTCAACCAGCTTGCCTTCTTGCTTTTCTTTTTCTTTGAGATGACTTTGTTCTCTGCCTCTGTACAATATTACAGACCTCTGTCCATAGTTCTTCAGGCACACTGTTTACAAGTTCTAATCCCTTGAATCTATTCATTACCTCCACTGCATATTCATAGGGGATTTGATTTAAGTCATACCTGGCTGGCCTAGTGGTTTTCCCCACTTTCTTTAGTTTAAGCCTGAATTTTGCTATGAGAAGCTGATGATCTGAGCCACAGTCAGCTCCAGGTCTTGTTTTTGCTGACTGTATACATCTTCTCTATCTGCAGCTACAAAGAATGTAATCAATTTGATTTCAGTATTGGCCATTTGGTGATGTCCATGTGTAAAGTCATCTCTTGTGTTGTTGAAAAAGGGTATTTGCTATGACCAATGCATTCTCTTGGCAGAATTCAGTTAGCCTTTGCCCTGCTTCATTTTGTTCTCCAAGGCCAAACTTGCCTGTTACTCCAGGTATCTCTTGACTTCCTACTTTTGCATTCCAATCCCCAATGATGAATAGAACATCTTTTTTTGGTGTTAGTTCTAGGAGGTCTTTTAGGTCTTCATAGAACTGATCAACTTTAGCTTCTTTTGGCATTGGTGGTAGGGGCATAGACTTGGATTACTGTGATGTTGAATGGCTTGCCTTGGAAATGAACCAAGATCATTCTGTCATTTTTGAGGTTGCACCCAAGTACTGCATTTCAGACCCTTTTTGTCGATCATGAGGGCTACCCTGTTTCTTCTATGGGGTTCTTGCCCACAGTAGTAGATATAATGGTCATCTGAATTAAATTCACTCATTCTCGTCCATTTTAGTTCACTGATTCCTAAGATGTTGATATTTATTCTTACCATCTCCTGCTTGACCACATCCAATTTACCTTGATTCATGGATCTAACATTCCAGGTTCCTATGCAATACTGTTCTTTGCAGCATCAGATTTTACTTTCATCACCAGACACATCCACAACTGAGAGTTGTATCTGCTTTGGCCCAGCCAGTTCATTCTTTCTGGGGTTATTAGTAGTTCTCTGCTCTTCCCCAGTAACATATTGGACACTTTCAAACCTGTGGTACTCATCTTTCGGTGTCATAGCTTTTTCTCCTTTGATACAGTTCATGAAGTTCTCACGGCAAATATACTGGGGTGGTTTGCCATCCTTCCATGAATCACGTTTTGTCAGAACTATCAGCTATGGCCCATCCACCTTGGGTGGCCCTGCATGGCATGGCTCACAACTTTATCAAGTTACACAAGCCCCTTCACTATGACAGAGCAGTGGAAAAACAAACTCACATCTTTATGACAGGAGGTAGTTTTGCAACTTGGAGCCAGGTGCCCACTGAACTGGGAGGCAGGGTGCTGTCTCATTCAATGTTTATATTTCAAAAAGAAGAGAAAGTACTTACAATGAGGCATTTTCTAAGATGAATGATCTGAGAAGAAGGATGGGAAGGGAATCTGTTTCCCACCCTTAACAGGAAGGATTTTAGACTTATATCTGTCCTTACATAGGGCCCACTGTGTGTTGGAAGCCCAGGAGAGCAGAGGGCAGGCATCATCAGGCTCTTGCTGAGTGTAGGTGAAAGTCCAGGGAGCGGCTGGAAAGTGGTGGCCAAAGGGCAGTGGGGTCTGCAAGGTAGTTGGTGGAGAAATTGCAGAGGCAGTGGGCTATAGGTCAGGAGAGTGTCAGCCTGCCTATGCATTGCTGTTGCTGTGAGCCTGGACAAGTTAGTTCTGGGGGGATCTCCTCTCTTTCCCCATGTTGGTGGCTGAGAATCATGCCACCAGCTGACCTCTAATGAGTGAGGGCAGCTCAGCTAATGCTTAAACTACAGTCACTGCAAGCCAGGCCCTCTTCCAAACCCTGGCGTATGTTAATTAATTTTATCCTCACAATAGACCAAGAAATAGGAATTTTTCTCCTGGGGATTTCATGGAATGCCAAAATGTTCCAGATATGTTCATTGACTTTATCTAAAGAATATATGATGCGAGAGCAAAAATAATTCCTGCACTGTAGGAACCACAGTGCAAATAGTATGTGCTACCCTGTACTGCACACTGTATGATGGAGAATGAAATGAAGAAGTAGGTGTAAAGTGTTTGATGAAGATGTAAGGATATCAAAAGTCCCTAGTAAATGATGGCATCTTATTATTGTTGCTACTGTTTCACTGGTTATATTTTCATGTGTATAAATATTACCTTTTCAGCTTGGCATAAGACAGGAGAAGGCTGGAGAATTTCCTATTTTGTATGTCTCCTAGCACTAGGTCAAGACCTAACATAGAGTCAGTGCCCAATAATGATTCACAAAAGATGAGAATTATTGGTTTCTTACAAGTGGAGAGAACTTGTCATTTTTCCACTCCAGGATGGTGTCTCAAAAGGGGAGAATTTTGACTGAATGTTTTATGTTCTGCTCATTTACTAAGGATTTCTATTTCATCTTGAACCTGTATTGATTATATGAATTATGCATGTCACTTAGGTTTTCCCCCTTCATGGCTTAGAGCTATATTTAGAATTCCCTCTCAGTTTTTCTGATTTCCTCTGTAACTGTGGTTTGTTTTTGTGTGCTCAGTAAATACTTGTTGACAGTTGATTGATAGTTTCAGGTTATGGCTGTGGAATAACCCAGTGAGTGCAGTTGGTTATCTGCCTCCTTTTAAAGATGTCTGGGATTCTCAATTTGGTTGCTTAGTGTTAAGAGATGTTCTCTCTGCCCTGACCTGGTAGGTCACCAAATTGGATTCACATATGAGAATCAGTTCCTGGCACAGGAGATCTCTAATATCTGGAGCAGAGAGCTAAGGGAAGTTGTATTTTCCTTTTGCCTAGAAACTTGAGGAGGAGAGATAGTCTTTTCTGAGCATCAAAGTCACACCTGGGTACCACTGGTATGAGTTTAGGGCTCCCCAAGGCCTGCTAGGGTGCCAGAAACTCCCACCACTCATCAATCATGGTACAGACATGACTGTGATTATGAGATGGCAACTTTGACTTGAGAAGGACACCAAGACACGATTATCTAGAAGAGAGGGAGAAGGGAAGACTTCTGGGTTTTTCATCCAAATTCCTTATTCCTTACTCAGATAGTCCAGGTGTTTTCTTGGAAAATATTTTGAGATCCAAGGGAATGGTGAGGTGGGAAGAGAAGGGTTGGGGGGACATGGTATCTGGGCTCAGTGAGGCCCTGTTGAGAGTTGGGGAGTGAAACAATCTGAAGACAGGAGGAAGAATGGGATGATTGACCCTGAGTCATCTGAACCTTTGTGAGTCTTTCAGTTTGAAAAACATATATAGATGACTCTTTATTGAATTATGGAGCAAGAATATTTAGAAAGGATGTCAGAAGAGATTCACATCATCTACTACTGATTAAGGATATAATAAAGTAATATAAGTAGTCAGTTAAACTTTTTTATTTTGTTTCATTATTTAAAATATTGCAAGTTCAAACCAAATAGAGTGCTCTCTCACCTTGGCTAGTAGTGTGACATGTAAGGCCAAGTCTTATGTCCAGTTAGTTTGACCATCTGCAGTTAATAAGATAGCTGGTCCCTCTTATGGTGAAGATGACCAAAGCAACTCTCATGGGTACTTCTCACACAAATGTTCAGACAGGAGGAGCTATTCAGCTCTCTGCACAAAACTGTGGGGGGTGGGGGTGTTGAGGGACCCAGACTCCCTGCTGGTGTCCTGGCAGTCTTCCCCACAGACCAGCAGTGTCAGATCCCACCATACTCTGAGTCCTCTGCTCCTTCTCATTTGCAGTAGAAAGGCATTAATTTTTCCCTGTCCAAATTTCTCTGCCATGATTCTCAAAGAAGAGAAACTGATCATTAAATAAATATTTCTGGAGCTGGGTTTTCATAAGAGATAGCATCTCAGGCCCACAAGCACAGAATTTCTATCATCACAATGCTGGGCTTCAGAGGGAAAAGGGTGATAACATTTTTCCATTTCGACAGCTACTTCTTATCTAAACTTATTAGATGGTGAGCGGAACTGTCCTTGGTAGACTTTTCCCAACTCATGGGTGCCAAAATAAACACATGGAGTTCAGCCACCTCACTTGCAGTAGTGTAAGGGCAAGAGAGTCTGAATGGAAAAACAGACTTGGAAATAGTATTTCTGTATCTGCTTTCACAGCACCTCACTCAACTGACACAGGAAAGTCTCTTCAGGTCTGTTCAGGGCCATTTCTGAACTAGGGAGGCACCCACAAAACAAACAGGATATGTGAGAATGTGCCACTTTAAATAAGAACACTGTGTTGACAATTATATGACTCCTAATGAATTTTCATTGAAAAAAGTATTTTCTGGGATAAATTCCCTCATAGCTCAATTGGTAAAGAATCCGCCTGCAATGCAGGAGACCCTGGTTTGATTCCTGGGTTGGGAAGATCCGCTGGAGAAGGGATAGGCTACCCACTCCAGTATTCTTGGGCTTCCCTTGTGGCTCAGCTGGTAAAGAATCCACCTGCAATGCAGGAGACCTGGGTTCGATCCCTGGGTTGGGAAGATCCCCTGGAGAAGGGAAAGGCTACCCACTCCAGTATTCTGGCCTGGAGAATTCCCATGGACTATACAGTCCATGGGGTCACAAAGAGTTGGACACAACTGAGCAACTTTCACTTCACAAGCCAATTTAATTCCTTAATCAATTTCTATATACTGTGGTTAAATCCTTTTTTATTTTCCTAAAATTAATTAATGAAACATTTTCCATTTTGATTTCTTAGAAGTACCTTTCATAAGGATAAATTCTTTTCCATTTAGAGTTTATAATGAAGAGCTGGTTAATCAATTAGATTCTGTCATCATTAAGTTTTCCTGATAATAGCTTCTGCCATTGAAAGTTTTCTTTTATGGGCAGATACAAGATTTCCTTTTGTTTTTCTGTTTCCCCAATTTGGTCAAGTCCAGTATCCAAGGCTTAAATTTTGCAGCTCTAAATTTTACCAACTGTATTTTTTAAAATCAAATTTCATCTGGTTTATACAGACGTATACATTACGTTTATAATGTGATGTTCTAGCCATTCTCTCTGTGGATAGACTACGTACACTATTTCTACCTGTCATGTTCATTATGTTATCTGACTTTTGTTTGTGTCATTATATTCAGAATTCTCTGGGTAGTAATCCCTTCATCTAGAAATGAAATAATGTAAATTATACATGAAATAAGAGCTATAAATATAGCATATGTTTACAAAGCTAATTTCTAACTAAAAGGAGAGAATATACAAGTCTTCCATTGGCAATCTGAATTAACAGATTAGGTTAGAGTCAACAAGCTTTTTCTAAAAAGGACCAGGTAACAAATCTTTCAGACTTTGAAGGTCATATGGTCTCTGTGGCAACCAGTCATCTCTGTTGTAGTAGCCTGAAAGCAGTCATAGACTGTATGAAAACTAATGAGCATGACCATGTTCCAATAAAACTTTATTTACATGGGTCCAGATTTGGCCCATGGGCTATAGTTTGCAAATTCCTGGAATGGATGTTCATTCTATTTGTTTTATAAAAGTATCCTTTACTTTCCAGGATTGACCATAGACAACTATAAATAGGGAGCTCCTAGAATACATATTAGAGATGGTTTCTTTTCACCTAGTCATTCAGGATGGCAGCTGTGATTTAAAGATTGTACACCAACAATGTGTGTATCGTGAAAGTCATACCTAGCTTTCTTAGAAGAACTCAGCACCTTGCAGCATTACATTAAACCTCCTGTGAATGAATATAGGGATGGTAATCATCTTCTAATCTTATTGAAAATGGAGGCAGAAATATTGTCCAGGCCCTCATCACACGGTTAATTATGGATGAAGCATATTATATGATAAAATAAAAACTAATAGCAAAGCAAGGTATAACACTAACCTTGTTATTCATTCAAGATTTAGAGTCATGAACCTCATCTGGGTATAGCAGATTAAGCTCTGAACTTAATTGGGAAATTTCTATACTTCCTTATACTTTGCATGTTCCCTTTAAAATAAAACCAACTGAAACAAATGTAAAATGGAAAACCCATTACAAAGAGGTTGAAATTTGACAGGAAATATACTATATCAATGGAACTGAATTTTTTTTTTTAAATGCTCTTCTGGCCTCTAGGTAGGATTAAATTTTTTGTTATTTAGTTATTTATGGATGTTTTCAGCTTCATGTAACCATCTAAAAATGCCCCATATTGTGTCCAGACAAGTAGATGTTAGAGACAGGCAATTGTTCGTACAAGCTTAGCAGCTCTACATGTTGGTCAAAGGCCCAGGTTTTTTCTGTCCCTCCACTCTAGCATTCTTGTTGGCCCTTGTCCTTCGGTTTGTTGTTTTATGTTTGCAAGATGACTGCTCTGTCTCCAGATATTACATCAACATTTTTTTTCCATTTATTTTTATTAGTTGGAGGCTAATTACTTTACATCATTGCAGTGGTTTTTGTTACATCAACATTTGAGGGAGGAAGAAGGGGTAGAGTCTGATCCACTGACTCTGCTAATAAAAGGAAAGCAGAAATACTTCCAGAAGCCATCAACAGATTTCTGTTTATTTCCCATAGGCCACAAGTCTCTTACTTGGCTACTAATGGTTACAGAGGAGGCTAGGAAAGTGGATATTTATTTTTCTCAATTTCTACGTGGATGTGGACAAAGGAGAAAAGTGTAGGGGGAGAGGAGAGTTCAGTATCCATTTGTGTTTGGCATAAAGTTTATCACCACTTTTCATAAGAACATGGAACTGAATTCACTAATTTTGTCATAAAATGTTAAAATTAATAGGGACAAATAACCCACTTCTTATTTATACAACTGCACTTGATGACCAAGAAAAGCCATCGGTTTGGCTGTAACTCCTGAAACATGATCCAATCACATTTCCCAGAACTTGCTACCCCAAATTACCATCTTCTCCAGTGCATGGCTTGCTGCATCCGAAGCAACAGCCACACTTCTGCCAGCAAAGGCTGCATACAGCAGTCTGCAGGTGCGGCCCCAAGTGTCATTATACAGATGATGAACTGTCTTCTCCCCCTACAGATTCCTCCTGGGGAAATGGGGAGGCTGGGACTATTTTGTTTTATTTACCAGAAATCTAAAGCTCATTGAGCCAACTGAGAAAACTCTTTGTATTAATATGTGAGTGCTCTTTATTGGAAAGAAATGGACTTTCCTCTAATGAGCCTTTTTTACAAAGGCAGAACCCTCGGATCTGTCCCAACTCACTTGATGAAGGCGAGTAGCAATGAAGACTCAGAAGGGTGGGAAGTGTCCTTATCACAAACAGAAAAGCTTGGATGTAGGACAGGGAGCTTCTCCCCATCCCCTGATCCCAGTAAATAGTTTAGTGGTTATGCGTCTTGAACAAAACATGCTCATAGTAAAACTGTCTGATTCAGGCAGAGACAAATCCTCTGTAAAACAATTAGTTTTGTCCTAGGTGTAAAAATAGAAACCCAGTTCTTGTGTTTACCCTTCATTCTTTCCTAACCTCATGCAAGCTGGTTCCAAATGGGATTGCCTCACATGTGTAAATAAATCACTTCTTCTTTCCTGGATTGGCTCTGTTTTACTTCACAGTAGTTCTGTGTGTGTTTGTCCCATGATGGGATGGTTGGTCAGGAACTGGTAAAGCTGGAGTTCTGGTTTGGATCAAGCCTCATCTCACCAGCACAGGGCAGACTTGATCCACAAAGACCTGAACATCATCAGCCTGAGGGACATCTTTCACCACTACATCACTGCAGCCCACGACTGCTGACTGGTCCCACACTGGGTCTGTGGATCCAACTCTGAGTGAAGTCCTCCACAGCCAGCACTTACTTTCACTCAAATCTTTATTCAGCCAGAGATAAACTGTCCCTAACTTCCACTGCTGCAGTGAAAGCACAAGAAATAGCACCTACTGGAAAGAAGTTGTCCTCAATCGTGCATGTTAAGTTGCTTCAGTTTGTCTGACTCTTTGGGACCACATGGACTATAACCCGCGAGGCTGCTCGGGCCGTGGGATTCTCCAGGCAAGAATACTGGAGCGGGTTGCCATGGCCTTCCCCAGGGGATCTTCCCGACCCAGGGATGGAACTCATGTCTCTTGTGTCTCCTGCTCTTCACCACTAGCACCACCTGTCCTAAATCTGACTGCGTCAAAATTCTGTGGTTTGTTGGAATAGGTGCTCCTTCCAAGGATAACTTACATTCTTGATAAAATGTTGATAAGGTGCTCTAGCAGTTTTCTGATTTATTTTAATGAGTTTAAAAGCCTCACATAGGAAACCCACCCAGCTGATAGTCACTCTCGAAAGTTGATCAAGGGACTTGAACCAATCCTGCAGAAAGTGTAAGCAGATATAATTTATTGTCTTCTACCTGACAATGATTATTTCCTTGTTTTTCCACAATAACATATCATTACCAAGACAGAAACTTCTTCATTGGTTTAAAGCCTCTCTCATCATGACGAAGCTGAAATGAACTTTGGTATGAGTTGTGATCCCTGAGAAGCTGCTTCAAATATACTAAAAGATGTATGATCGTGGGCAGGCTCTCTCCCAGCTGAGAGTGAGTGGGACTCTCCAAGGAGAATTACTCAAGGGTAGGGTTTGCAGAAGCTCGCAGAGGAGGTGGAGGTAACCTGGGTCTGGTGGACATGGCCAAGGCTAGAGATGGGGAGGAGAGCCTTTGAGCTGAACTCACAAAGGAGTGGCCATCCAGCAGAGGCAGGGGTTAACCTGGGCATGAACTGGGGAGTCAGATTAAGATGGATAGAAGGGGTCAGGACCAGAAATTCCTGGACTCAGGGAAAGACTGGAGAACAGAGGAAGGAATTGGATATGCATTGGGAATAAACATGGTGTTTATTCCCTTTCAGTTTAGAGAGGACTGGGTGAAAAATCAGGAGCCACACATCTGGGTGAGTCATCTGGGGAGGAGTGGGTTCACAGAGAGCCACAAGATGTTTGTGTGGGTGGGAAATATCAGTCAATATGCCCAGTTCCCCACCAGTACACATACCACACCACACATAAATCCTTTACTGCACATTTACATATTTATAACACATCACACACACACAAACTCCCCACCACACATGTACATACACACAAAAACATACATATACATGTACAACACAAGCAAACATACTACCTACCACACATAAATACACACAGAACACACCACAAACACATATATCCCACCACATACATACAGGGCTTCCCTCATAGCTCAATCGGTAAAGAATCTGCCTGCAGTGCAGGAGAATTGGCTTCGATTGTTTGATTCCTGGGTAGGGAAGATCCCCTGGAGAAGGAAATGGCAACCCACTCCAGTATTCTTGCCTGGAGAATCCCATGGATAGAGGAGCCTGACAGGCTATAGTCCATGAGGTTGCAAGAGTCGGCCACGACCTAGTGACTAAACCACCACTGCCACCACATACATACACAAACACTGCCACACATACATAGATATATTACACACATACACACACACATACCACCACACACATATATACATATACCCCATATGTATATACATATACCCTGTACACATACATATATACCACACACACACAACACATCCTACCGCACATTTACATACACATGCCATCAGTCAGTAAGTTCAGTTGCTCAGCTGTGCACTATATACACTCTTTGCAATCCCATGGACTGCAGCACACCAGGCTTCCTTGTCCATCACCAACTCCCGGAGCTTGCTCAAACTCATGTCCATCGAGTTGGTGATGTCATCCAACCATCTCATCCTCTGTCATCCCCTTCTCCTCCTGCCTTCAGTCTTTCCCAGCATCAAGGTCTTTTCCAATGAATGACTCTTCTCATCAGGTGGTCAAAGTGTTGGAGCTTCAGCTTCAGCATCAGTCCTTCCAGTGAATATTCAGGACTGATTTCCTTCAGGATTGACTGGTTTGATCTCCTTGCAGTCCAAGGGACTCTCAAGAGTCTCAACACCACAGTTCAAAAGTATCAATTCTTCAGCACTCAGCCTTCTCTACAGGCCAACTCTCATATCCATACATGACTACTGGAAAAACCATAGCTTTGACTAGATGGACCTGTTGTCAGCAAAGTAATGTCTCTGCTTTTTAATATGCTGTCTAGGTTGGTCATAGCTTTTCTTCCAAGCAGCAAGCATCTTTTAATTTCATGGCTGCAGTCACCATCTGCAGTGATTTTGGAGCCCCCCCAAAATAAAGTCTCTCACTGTTTCCATTATTTCCCCATCTATTTGCCATGAAGTGATGGGACTGGATGCCATGATCTTAATTTTCTGAATGTTGAGTTCTAAGCCAGATGTCTCACTCTCTCTCCTCTTTCACTTTCATCAAGAGTGTCTTTAATTCTTCTTCACTTTCTGTCATCTGGGTGGTATCACCTGCCTATCTGAGGTTATTGATATTTCTCCCTGCAATCTTGAATCCAGCTTGTGCTTCATCCAGCCCAGCATTTCACATGATGTACTCTGCATATAAGTTAAGTAAGCAGGGTGACAATATATAGCCTTGACATACTCCTTCCCCAATTTGGAACCAGTCCATTGTTCCACGTCTGGTTCTAACTGCTGTTTCTTGACCTGCACACAGATTTCTCAGGAGGCAGATAGGGTGGTCTGGTATTCCCATCTCTTTAAGAATTTCCCATGGTTTGTTGTGATCCATACAGTCAAAGACTTTGTCACAGACAATAAAACATAAGTAGATGTTTTTCTGAAATTCTTTTGCTTTTTCTATGATCCAGTGAATATTGGCAATTTGACCTCTGGTTCCTCTCTTTTCTAAATCCAGTTTGAATATCTGGAAGTTCTTAGTTCAGTAACTGTTGAAGCTGAGCTTGGAGAATTTTCAGCATTATTTTGCTAGCATGTGAGATGAATGCAATTGTGCAGTAGTTTGAGCATTCTTTGGCATTGCCTTTCTTTGAGATTGGAATGAAAACTGACTTTTTCCAGTCTGTGGCCACTGTAGAGTTTTCCAAATTTGCTGGTATATTAAATGCAGCACTTTCACAGCATCCTCTTTCAGGATTTGGAATAGCTCAACTGGATTCCATCACCTCCACTAGCTTTGTTTGTAGCAGTGCTTCGTAAGGCCCACTTGACTTCTCATTCTAGAATGTCTGCCTCTAGCTGAGTGATCACACCATCGTGGTTATCTGGGTCATTAAGATCTGTTTTGTGTAGTCCTTCTGTGTGTTCCTGCCACCTCTTCTTAATATCTTCTGCTTCTATACATACCATACTACACACATATACACATGCACACCCTGCAACACAGATATACACATACCATGAACACATATACACATACCACACACACATCACTTCCCCTCACACACATACATACACCGTGCTATACCATACACATACACACATCACATGCACATGCACACCTCATCACTCATATCACATACCACATCACACACATAAACCATCACACACCACACTGCATCCACACGCAAACATACACACATTACACCATACATAGCTCTCATCTGTACACACACCACATAAGTATGCACACCCACACACATCCCACGTCCTACTACACACAGACAGTGAAACCAATCTTGTGCCAGCCAGCAAGAGTGATCTCATTAGTAGACAGCCTTCCTCTAACTGAGATGCTCTATCGGCACGAGTCTCAGAGCTCCTTGGACATATGACCAACCCCTGTACCATCTGAAGAAAGAGTGCGCTGAAGGAGTGAAACAGGAACCAGGGGCCGCACAGGCCACGGTCCTGCCACTCCACAGGTCCCGGGAGTCAGAGAGCTCAGGACATTCAGAGCAATATGCCTGCAGAGCGGTGTGTGGGGCCTATGGGTGGGACTTTGGGGAGGCCTTTTCTAGTTCTGGTTCCAGGATTCAACTCTTTGGGACTCAGTTTTCCCACTGCTGTTGAGCCATTTTGAAATGATGCAGCAAAATCTAGTTACACACATATTTGGGGTTCAAGGCCCTTCCCCAAAGTCACTAATTCAATAAAAATGTGACCATTATGATTTGTCTAGATAGCAGATATCCCCCCACAACTTAATACTGTCATTTTTGTGAAACATTCTGGTCCTTTTGAGAGCTAGGCTAAGACCAATTTCAATTCTACATTGAGGAGCACAATCTAAATTTTATTTGTGATGCCCAAACCAAGTGCCTGAAGGGAAAGCAGATTGCCAAGTGGGAAAGCACCTTTCTCAGCCAAGACCCTCCCCTGGGCTGAGTGCATCTTTTTCTCAATGCAGGGATATCTGCAGGGCCAGGTGAGTTTACTAAACAGAGAGTAAGGGAGTTCTAGGGCTAGAAGGGCGCTCATGGTCACTCAGGGCAGAGAGAGGAGTGCGAAAACACTCACAGCCCAGCAGGATAGAGACTTGCCCAGGATAGTATGGGATTATGTAATCCTTTAGTCTGTCCCATCTCTGCAAGAATCAGACTGTTATCACAGACTTAGAGAACAAACTTATGGTTCCAGGGTGGGAAGGATGGGGGAAGGGATAGTTAAGGAGTTTGAGATGGACATGTACTCAGTGCTATATTTAAAATGGGTAACCAACAATGACCTACCAGTTTAACACATGGAACTCTGCTCAATGTTATGCGGTGGCCTGGATGGGAGGGGAGTTTTGGGGAGAATGGATACATGTATATGTATGGCTGAGTCCCTTCACTGTTCTGAAACTATCACAACATTGCTAATCAGCTATACCCCAATACAAAATAAAATGTTTAAAAAAATCATTGACTGTTAGATGTCAGCCCCACCAGCCCCACCAGCACTGCTCCTGGGACCACTCCACTCATCCTCAAGGTCTTGTCCTGACTTCTCCTTTCTCAAGCGAGTCTTCCTGACTGTACAGGCTAGGCCAGTCTTACTGTTACATCCTCAGGTTGTTCACAATTCTTTTTCTTCCTAACATTTATCCAAACTGCAAATAAATCATTATTTATGTGACTATTGATTAATCTTGACACCTTGAAAAACTGTAGGTCTCATGAGAGTGGTGATCATGCCTGATTTGTCTCCAGTTGTCACCTCAGAGATGAATTCCAATTTTGGCATGTAATGGGTTTTCAATAAATAGTTGGTGGACAAATGAACAAAAGTGATATGAAAAGAATGGGTGTTGGTTTCAGAAAAACCTGGACTCATTCTGGGTGACATTTAGAAAATAGCTGAGCCTCTTTGGACCTCAGTTTTCTCTCCCTGGACAGTGGGTATGTTGCAGGAAGGGGGACTCCCTTCCAGGGCCCGAAAGTGGACTCTTGTCTAACATTCGGAAGTGAATTGTTGGAGGAGACATCAGTGCTGACAAAGCAAGAGATTTCACTGGGAAAGGGCACCCGGGTGGAGAGCAGGAGGGTAAGGGAACCCAGGAGAACTGCTCTGCCACATGGCTCACAGTCTCACAGGTTTTATGGTGATGGATTAGTTTCCGGGTTGTCTTTAGCCAATCATTCTGAGTCCTTCCTGGTGGTGCATGCCTTGTTCAGCCAAGACGGATGCCAGAGAGAAGGATTCTGGGAGGTGGTTGGACACATGGTGTCACCTTTTGAACTTTCCCGAACTCTGGTTGGTGGTGGCTTATTAGTTCTGTGTTCCTTACCAGGACCTCCTGTTGTAAAACAACTCATGCAAATGGTTACTATGGTGCCTGGCCAGAGTGGGTGGTTTCAGTCAGTGTGCTTCCCCTGCGAGGTATAGTAAAATCTATATCGTAGCCATGTTGAAAGATTTATACATCCAGCATGTAGCAACCGCTCAATAAATGTTAATTCCTTCATCCTTCTATTTTAGAGGTGAAAATACAGAATAATCCTCTTCTTTCATGATCACATTTCAGTAAAGAGCAGCTCACTGTTCAATCTGCTTGCTTCTCTTTTCGAGGTCTTATCAAACCATCTCAGCCTGGTCCTTCCCTCATCCTTCCCTGAGGCTGCTCTCCAACTTGCCTATGACCTCGACTCACCTCCTCCTGGCCTTTGGTGAGCAATAAAATGTTAGTAAATGATTGATCAAAAATAGTTTGGAAGGAGACATCTCAGTACTAATGACTCTGACCAAAAGACCTCTTTCAGGCCCTAAGTCCTCACTCACCTATCAAAACTACCTCCTGACTTCTTGAATACCACTTCCTGTTTCTTTCACTGCCCCCTTGGATCTCTCCTGTGGTGGCCGACTCCTTTCCCCTTCCCTCTCTCGCTAGATTTTCCTTCCCCTTCTTCCCCTCTCCTCTCATCTCTTCGCTTTGACTCTCCCTGGGTAAAACCCCTCCTCCCACGGGCCTTGGATTACATGGTTGTGCATCTGCCTTCCACACCTGTGTCCCCAGCCTGGATCTCCCTCTTGAGCATTGAAACCATCTATGCAAGTATTCAGCACTGAGTTCCAATAGACACCTTGAAAGGATACCATCCAAACTCACCTTTGCACAGTCCTTCGCCAGAGTTCTTGTACCGCCTGTGTCCCTCTCGGGGTTATTGATTTTATCATTCTCTCAGGAGCCTGAACTTGGAAATGTGGTGCCTGGACCTTCTCCATCCTTCCTCATGACAGTATTGCTATCAGAGAACATTTTTTAAAGCAGAAGTCAAGCATCGTGCCCCTCGCCTCACCCAGGCATCTTCAGTCCCTCCCACAGCTTTGTCTCTCCCCTGCCATGTGGTGTCTGGCACTAATCAACGTCCTTCCTTCCCTCTCTGTACACAGCCCAGACCCAGCCTGACTTCTTGTGCATAAACTCTACTTCCTGCAGAGCCTGGCCTGAGGCTCTGTGTCTGGGGTCTCCTCATCGTCACTGAGGAGGAGGGGGAAGCCCAGAAGTAGTTCTGCTGCTGTCACTGCACCTCCCTCTCAGCCCCTGGGCCTGCAGGTGACCCCTAGGCAAGCTCCACGCTTTCCCACCTCTGTTATCATCTTATCAGCCTCTACCTCTGAAAAGCCCATCTTTAACCTCAAAGAGCCTACTTATTTATCCTTCAAGGTGTGACTCAAATGACAGAGAGAAGTTTGAAAGCTTCTCCAGCTCTCACAGACTAAACCGTCTCACAATCTGAAAGCATTTGTGAGCACCTTCCCATCTCCCTACGGTTGGTGTCTAGTGTTCTCCCCGGATAAGTCACAATTCTCTAGAATGTGCTTTGCTGGGTTGTGTGTTTCTCCCCATCTCCATCAGAGGCCTCTACATGGAGTGGGTACCCAATGGCTATTTGGACAACTGCCGAGCCACTCAAGTGGCTGAGTAGGGCTTTCCCCTTCCTGCTGGGCCCATGAGCCCACATGTCCTTGAGGCCTCTCAGAAGCACACTCCAAGGGGGCTCAGTCTCAAGGCTTGGGTGGCTGACCTCAGGCCATCACACCCGGGGGCAGAGACACATCTCAACCCACATGGGAAGCTCCCATGTCCCAAAACAGCAGCCCCAACTCGAGCAGACTTCAGTAAATGTGTAACTTGACTGTGTACCAGTTCACTGTCAGCAGCAACAGTGCATCGATCACCCTGGATTCCTGGAAGGAGGCCCATCCTAAGAGTCGCCTGGCATTTGTCCCTCTAGTTGGGAGGCTGCTGGGGCCCCACCCCCACGGCCTGGCCAAGTCATGTAAACACCCACCCCCTGGCCTGAGCACAGGACGGTCTGGGAACCGCTCCATCCCCACCCCTCAGACATAAATAGGGCCTCGGTGGCCCAGCCAGGGGAAGAGGCCACCCTGTCTTGGGGACGAGAGCGGAAGGTGAGTGGGGGCCCTCTCCACATACACCCCTCCCCAGCTCTCCTCGCGCGGCTGCCTTGTTTGCTGGCAGGAGAAAGCTGGGCGCTATGGCAGACAGGTGTGGGGGAGAGCTGCTGGGAGCCTGTGGCTAAATTGCACCCAGGAACCAGGGGACAGCGGTGACCTGGGCTGCTGGTGACATTACCACTGCAGACACGGAGGGTGCCTCTCCCCTAGGCATGGGCTGTCCGTCCCCTGAGCGTATCATGGGTCTCACCGGGGGAACTGCTCCCTTCAGCAGCAGGCAGGCTGGCCGGGTCCTCCACTCTCTCTGAGCAGGACTGGGTCTTAGGGGGTTGGTGCAGGAGGAGTCCGCTGGGTCCTTCTCCAGCCAGAGGATGAGCAAGGTTTGTGCAGGCAGTGGAGCTGGGGAGAAGGGCAGGCTCAGTGAGCCAGGGGAGCAGTGGTCTGCTTTCCTGCCGCTCTTTTGAGGCAGTGCTGGCTCTGGTCCTGGGTTCAAGGCCCAGGTCTGAGCAGTCAAGCTCATCACTCTGTCTCCTGAGCCTTGGTTTGCTTGTCTATAAAATGGAACCAACAGCAATACCTGGTCTCCCTTTCTCAGGAACTATGCTATAAAATAAGAGTGCTAATACAACCTGTCAGTGCTTTCTAAACTTCAGAATAAACTAAAAAGACACAGTCTTGTGATTTTTGTTCAAAAGTAGTATAGATCAGCGCTTAAGTATATGGAGTATGGAGTCAGGGGCTCTGGGTTTGAATACTGGATCTGTCTCTTACCAGCTGTGTGATCTTGAGCAAGTCTCTGAACCTCTCTCTTCATCTGCAGGACAGCATCATTTAGCCACCACTTATTGTATTTTGGGGAATGTGGGACACATCGGTAAGCAAAACAGAGCAAGAACCTCAGTCTTACGGGATTTGCATTCATGTGGAAGGAGACAGGCAATAAATGCTAAACATAAGAAACACATGTATAACTTGGTGATCAGAGTGTTGCAGGTGACTAGTGCCACAGGGAGAGAGAAGGGCAGGAGGAGTGAGTTCAGAGTGCCAGGCGTGGAGGGCCAGTCGAAGTGTGAAATCAGTGGTGGGGAGGCCTAGACAGGAAGGTAGGGCTGCTGTGAGGGTTCAGACTTGACCCCTGAAGTCACTGAAACCACGATCAGCCGTACATTTGTGTTTGCTACCGCCCTCATTATCCTTAAGCACAAGCCCTGAGATGTAAGGAGGCTTGCAGGAGAGGCTGGTGAAGGGGGAGGCCAGGTGTAGGCAGGTGGAAGAGAAAACCCAAGGTGTGGCTGTCGGGCTGGGAAGCTGTGTGCTGACTTAGCACCGAGGCTAACGGGACAGACCACAGCTGAGAGCAAACAGCAGCCTCTGTTCTACCCGGTAAATCACCTGAAATGGTGCCTGTGCCTGAAAGAAGCTGGGAGGCGGCTGCGATTACCTGCACGGCCCCAGCCCAGGACCCTAAGGCCTGCTCCTCACTCAGGCCCCGCCAGTTTCCCCTGGAGAGGTGTCAACGGGCAGGAAGGCCTATAAAGATAGAAATTTCTGTCCTTTTTTTCCGTGTTGTGTAACTCTTTGTGGGAACAGTGGGTTGAGTCAAACAGCTTGGGAGGAGAGTAGGTGGGGGTTAAGATCAGAGGTCAGAGTTCCCTTGGCAATTTGATACTTAGAGCAGAGTGAGTACACAACCCGTGTCAGCCAGATGCCCTCCCCAAGCAGCTGCAGTCACTGCACCTGACCAGGCATGCGTGGGGGTGTAGGAACCAGCTAGGCTTTGAGGCGACCTGGAATTGGTGGTGATGTACCACAGCTCCAAGGAGGCCCAGGCCAGCTCTGGGAGGGCAGGGGAGAGTGAGGAGGGAAATGGGAAGGCTGAGCAGTTACCTGTTGGTACAGCATTGCCCTTCCCTCAAAATGAAGGAGGTGTCATATAAAAACTGCTAGAACTGAATGAACCCATAAAGGGAATATTCATTCTCTCAGTGAGAACCATCGTGGAAAAAGCCAGCAGAGCCGACCCAGGAGCCTTTTCTCCCAGGAGCTCAGCCCACGCCCGTTCTCTTGGCTAGAAGTGACGCTGAGGCAGAGGTCCCACCTGCCCCAGGTGAGGCAGGGAGAGGTTCGACCTTGTTGAGGCACCTCGACACCTCCTGGGAGAACTGGGCACAGACCAGTGAAATCTGGTTGTTGATGAATGGGCTTGGGCACCGATGACCTGGAGCCCTGCAGGGATCTACTCTGCAGGGTGGGTGCGAGCTAGTGAGGAGTTGAGATAGGCAGGGATGTCCGGGCTTCCCCAGGTTGAGTCTATGGTGCTTTATTCCAGCTGCATGTTAGGACCACTGGGAGACTAAAAGCCCTTCCTCAGACCCTTCCCAGGTCACTTAATTAGCATCTCTGGAGGTGAGACTCAGATTGTCATAGTTTTTCAGGCTTTCTGGGTGAGTCCTGTGAGCACTGGGGTGGAGAATAGCTTCCGAGAGTAAAGTAGGTTGGAATCGGATCTCTGTTACATCCTTGCTGTAAAATGAGCTTGGGGATGTGTCTCTGTATCTCAGAACTCCCCTTTCAGTGTTTGCAAAGAAGTGAAACAGTCTTAGCTTACATGACATGTTAGACTGGATAATCTATGGGAAGGAGCTTTGTGAACTGTCACGTGCCAAACAATATGAGATCTCCATTCTAAATTATACATCTTAGCTGGGGAAATAAGGGAACATTCCCCACACAGCTGGATTATTTTCTTGTCAGGCTAATTTGTAACAGAGAAGAAACCTCTGTGTGGGTTGGTCTTGTATTCCAAAATGGTTTACCACCTACCCTAGGGCTTGGAGCCCCACAAAGACCCCTGCTGCCCCACATTTTGTTCTTTGGGGAAAATTTATAGCCTTGAACAGGTGGGCATATTGCTGTTATGGGCTGCCACCACAGAGCCACAGACTGGAGTCTTACACAGAAGAAATCTGTATTCTCATGATTCTGGAGGCTGGAAGTTCAAGAACAAGGTGTTGACAGGGTTGGTTTCTTCTGAGGCTTCTTTTCTTGGCTTGCAGGTGGTCTCCTGGCCATCTTCTCCTTATATCTTCATGCGGTTCTCCCTCTGTGTCCTGATCTCCTCTTCTTATAAGGACACCAGTCAGACTGGATTAATGCCCATCCTAAAGGCCTCGTTTAACCTAAATTACCTCTTTAAAGACTGTCTCCAAATACAGTCACATTTTGAGGCACTAGGGGTCAGGACTTTGTTAACAAAAATAATCAATAAAGAATCTATAATAAGAATAGACAACTGTTCTATTTGAGCCAAACTGAGGCCTACCGCAGAGAAACACAGATTCAGGAAGCACTTGAGTTGTGTTCCACCAGACAACAAAATAGAGGCTTATGAAGGCAAAAACTGCAAAATTACGTAAGTTGTTTGTCAAGAATTAGGACTGGAACTGGCAAGAAGTAAGGGTGTTTGTTAAGCAAGGATTTGTTCGGGTTCAAAATGGTTGCATAGTTACAAGCGGAGACCTGGAGACCAGAAGGTTGCAGCTGGCAGCTACGACTATGGTCTTGAGTCTGATATAGTTCAGAAAATTCAAGTTCTCAGTGATATATGAACATGTCTGAAACAACATCCACAATGGCCACCCAGCTCCCTTTTGGATAAACCAGAATGACTTCTCCATACTTCAGTATGTAAAAAGTTCTTCCATCAACTTTGACATATGAATTTTTAAATTTTTGCATAACAACTATCATGATACTTTGTTTTTACTCAAAGTGTTCCTTTAAAAATAAATTAAGATGCTTCCATATTACTCTTGTTAAACATGACTGAAGCATCCTACCACTAATTAACAAAGGTAAAAATGATACCAGCTGCTTACATATTCTTGACAAAAAACACCTGCAATATTTTGTGAAATCATGTGTTTACATTAAGAATAACCCCATTTCATAGTTTTAAAATCTACAAATGTCTTAATATTTAGACATCCTTACCACTTTAAAATTTAAACAAAATAAAACCCAAACCCTACCCCAGAATAAAGCCTCACAATAGCATAGCTCAGCCAACGACAGTGTACTTGCAACTGGAGCACACCTGGAGATGTCTTTCACAGAGCTTTGGGCCACTTCTTCTCTTTGAAATTTATGAGACATGGATGGATGTCTCATGTGCTGACTGGTTGTAGGGAATATTGCTGAAAGACAGGTAATAATCCCCTTTAACTCTTCACAAAATATTTCAGGATAGCAGAAGCAAGTGCCCAGTCAGAGATGGCTCCTGCTGGCCTGAGCCTAGGGGCTGCCGTCCTTTGCCTCTTGGCCTGGGCTGGCCTGGCTGCTGGCGACCGGGTGTATGTACACCCCTTCCACCTCCTCGTCTACAGCAAGAGCAACTGCGACCAGCTGGAGAAACCCAATGTGGAGACACCTCCAGACCCGACTTTCACACCTGTACCCATTCAGTCCAAGTCATCCCCAGTGGACGAAGGGGCCCTGTGGGAACAGCTGGTTCGAGCCACTGAGAAGCTAGAGGCTGAAGACCGGCTGCGGGCCTCAGAGGTGGGGCTGCTGCTCAACTTCATGGGCTTCCACATGTACAGGATACTGAGCGAGACGTGGGGCGTGACCAGCGGGGCTGTGTTCTCCCCTGTGGCCCTCTTCAGCACCCTGACCTCTTTCTACGCGGGGGCCTTAGACCCCACGGCCAGCAGACTGCAGGCCTTCCTGGGCGTCCCTGGGGAGGGGCAGAGCTGCACGTCCCGGCTGGATGGCCACAAGGTCCTGGCCTCCCTGCAGACCATCCAGGGTCTCCTGGTCACCCAGGGTGGGGCCAGCAGTCAGGCCAGGCTGCTCCTGTCCACGGTGGTTGGCCTGTTCACAGCCCCTGGCCTGCGCCTGAAGCAGCCCTTTGTGCAGGGCCTCTCTTCCTTCGCCCCCATCACTCTCCCACGCTCACTAGACTTGTCTACAGACCCAAACCTCGCTGCTGAGAAGATCAACAGGTTCATGCAGGCAGTGACGGGGTGGAATATGGGCAAACCCCTGACAGCAGTCAGCCCAGATAGCACCCTGCTCTTCAACGCCTACGTCCACTTCCAAGGTAAGGCCAGCCCTCCGCGGGGCTCTGCCCCTGGCCAGTGCAGGAGGGTGGTGGTTCTCTGTCTGTATGAACTCACTGTCCAGCATCTCAGCTCAGCTGAGCAGGGCCATGTTTGGAGATGGGCAGGGGGGCAGATGAGCAAGTACCTGGCGCCACCCTTAGAGAGTACCAAGTGGCTGCCCCACTGGGCTCCTTGGATGAGCATTATCTGACCATTAGCTTCCCCATCTGCTGACCTACTATGTGCAGCTGCTATGCTGAATCCTTTTACTTTCAGCATTGGACCCCCTTGAGAGGCGGTGAAGACGGTATGATTGCCTTTGTTTACCAGTGACAAAAAAGACTCAGACAAACAAAGTGACTGCTCCTGATGGCACAGCCACAAGCAGGGTCCTGATTTCTAAACACACATCTTGTGGCCCAGCTCCACACACAGAAGGGATGGGTTCCTGTCTGTTGAGGTCAAGGGATCTTGTCCTTGAGAAGTTCACTGTCTCATGCAAAAATAACCAGTTTATTTTCTGGGGTCATTTTCATATTGGGAGATTATTACCAAAATAATGCCTAACACACAAGTTGTTCATTCATTTGGAAATAATGATTGGGGATGTATCACTTGCAAGACTCTGAGCTGGTGTCTCAGAGAGGAAAACAGGGAGACCGCACAAGCCCCGACTCAGCTTGCTGACTGTGGTTAACCAGAAAGCTGGATCCCACAGGCCAGTGCCTCAGCCCCAGAGCTGAAGGCAAGGTGCTTTGTGCAGGTGCCCAGGGCTCAGAGTGCTTGGGGAGGGGTGTCACCTGGAAGAGGACAGAAGGAAGGCTGGGAAATGGTGCAAGACTGCACAGGTCAGGGCGAGGAACCAGGACAGGGGCGATTTTGTTTGGCCTGAGCTCAGAGTGAGAGAATGGGATCAGTGTTAGGCAAGGCCAGAGAGATGGGTCAAGGCCAGATTTTGAGACTCTGAATGTGCTAATGGGAGGTTGGAGTTGTGGGTGGCTGGGAGCTGGGCGCCAGGCATTCTGCTCAGAGGTCCCTGGCCTGTGCTACGGGGACTGGAGGAAGGAAGAGTGGTTGGAAGGTTATGCAATTGCTCAGCAAACGGTTCCAGGAACAAGACTCTGAGGCTCTGTGAATGGATGGGTGGGCTAGGGAAGCTGTGTGTGAGGTCCCATCAATATGTGCAACAAGTGGAACAACTGAGAGACAAGGACGTCAGCCGCTGGAAGGCAGAACTGTGGGGATAGAGGAAGGTTGAACAGAACATATTTGCTTTCTCACTCTGACAATAACCTGGAAGTCTGAAAAGCTGCCAAGAAGAGGCAGCAGGCTGCTCCCAGGAGCAGGAGGAAGGTGACAGCCCAGAATCGCACAGATCCCAGCACTGACAGGGATCTTGGGAGCAGAGTCCAGTCAGGAACCACATAGCTGAGGCTGGCTGCACCCCATGTAGGACCGAGGGGGCCCCTGGGCTGAGCCAACAGTCGCTAACAGGTGCCCAGGAGGAGAGCTCATTGAGAAAGGCCTGCTTCCCAAAAGGCAGAGTCAGAGCGAGCCACTGGCACCAGGAAAGGGCCACACCTGTTGTCCTAACCTGTCAAAATGCTCTTAATCTCTGGATGAGGACAGCATGCTGTGCGATGAGATGAGCAGAGAGTGGGCCACAGCTACCCTCGTTTCAGACTCCCATATCTTTTTGGAGATAGCATCCTTTTTTCCTTTCAGTTAAAGGAAAAAATATTTAGTTTTTTCCCTATAAACTAACAAGCCTCCTGTCATTCCTGTGGGCCAGCTTCTTGTGTGCAGCCCTCCTGGGAGCTGAACTTGCCTGAAGACACGGACCCCAGGCTAGAGGACAAGGCGGGGCTGGGGACCCTGCCACTCCTGTCTCACAATACCTGGGCTCCCTTCCCCAGCTCCCTACTCCCACTCGTCAGAGAACCAGAGCCCTGACTCATTTAAGTCACCTCTGCTCAGACCTCCAAGTTCCAGGTGCCCAGGGGCCACTCAGTGATGGGCTCATCCTCAACTTCACCTTGTTCTCCCAGGAACAACCACAAAATGGGCCTTTCAAGGGGCTAGGAAGACTGCAGAGGGAGGGGATATGCTTGTGTGCCCAGCTGCTGCTATGGAGACAGCCCAAGTCACAGTGCTTTCAAGAATTTGCTCAACAACAGCTGAGTCGGCTGGCAGCTCGGCTCCACAACCCCAAGGCCACAGCCTCCTGGCAGGGGTGGGAGGGGACAGAGGGCTTGCCTCTCCCCTCAAGGCCCAGCACAAAGGTTTTACACAGCTCACATCCACTGGTCATCCTGGGTCTCTAGCAGCGAGGGGTACTAAGAAATGTGAAGCAATTCTGTACCACAGCATAATGGTGGATACGTCATTGTGTGTTTGTCTAAACCTGTAAAATGTCCAAGAGTGAACTCTGATGTGAACCATGGACTCTGGGTGATGATGATGTTCATCAATGTTAACAAATGGACCATCTAATGGAGTTGGTGGTGGGGGAGGCTGTGTGTTCCTGGGGAGTAGGGGGTATATGGGAAATATCTGCACTTTCCTGTTAATTTTGCTGTGAATCTAAAACTTCTCTAAAAAAAAATAGTGTTTTTGTTTTTTAAAGTGAGCATGGCAGAGCCCAGGCTTGGGGCCAGGACAGCTCTGGGCCTGAGTTTGCCTGGTCAGTTAATAGCGGGGTAGGATTTTCCTCTGTGGGCCTCAGGTTGGGGCCTGGTGTGTTGTACATTTCAACACTGGCAGTTCGTGAATCTGCAGGAGGAAGGCTTTGTGGGGTGCCCTGGGGCTGGTGAAGTTGTGGGGCCAGGAAAGGGCAGAGCAGCCTGGGGCAGGGGGAGGGAGAGGCAGGAAGGAGGCTTTGGTGGTGGTGGAGGCTTTAGAGGCAGCCCCGCCCCTCTGCTCCCCCAGAGCGCTGTCCTCTCCCTTACTCTTCCCTTCCTGTCTCCTGCTGGGTCCCCAGGAAAGATGAAGGGGTTCTCCCTGCTGCCAGGGCTCAAGGAGTTCTGGGTGGACAACACCACCTCAGTGTTGGTCCCCACGCTCTCTGGCACCGGGACCTTCCACTACTGGAGCGACAGCCAGAACAACCTGTCTGTGACCCGCGTGCCCCTGAGTGCCAACACCTACCTGATGCTCATCCAGCCGCACCACGCCCCCGACCTGCGAAAGGTGGAGGCCGTCACCTTCCAGCACAACTTCCTGACCCGAATGAAGAATCTCTCCCCTCGGTATGGCTCCAGGAAACTGCTTGGACCCTCCTGGGCTGCCCCCCACCCCAGAGAGTGGGGATCTGCAGGGCCATTCTGCCTAGGGGGGGGGGTGGGGGGAGAAGGGCGTGGTGTCAGCTGAGCCTTGGGCGCCCAGCAGGCAGGGGGGGCGGGTGGGAAAGGTGAGTAGAGGCCTGAGCACCCCCACATGAGCACCCCTCCAGCCATGGACTCAGCTCTTTTTATCTCCTCTCTCTGGGTGCAGGAGAGGTAGGGGAGGAGGAAGCCACTTTCCCTTGTGCTGACACTTACCTGCAGGGTTGGGAGGCCCACATTCAACAGGCCCCCTGCTCTGAGACAGGCACTCGGGGCACAGGGAGCCTCCTGAGGTCAACACTTTTTAAGTCGTTTAAAAAACAACTGTGATAGACACATCACGTAAAATCGATCACCTGAGCAATTCTTAAGTGTTTATCAACATGACATCAATACCTTCACGTTTCTGTGCTATCCACCATCCATCTTCGGAAACTTTCACTCTTCCCAAACTGGAACTCTGTGCCCATTACACGCTAACTCCTTATTTCCCCTGCCCCAGCCCCTGACAACCACCCTTCTGCTCTCCATGTGTTGACTCCACGGCTACCTCCAATAAGTGGTGTGCCATGTAGTATTTGTCCTGTTGTGTTGGGTTTATTTCTTTTAGCATGGTGTCCTCAAGGCTCATCCATATGGTATCATGTGTCAGAATTTCCTTCCTTTTTAAGGCTAAATAATATTCCATTGTGTGTCTGCCACTTTCTGTGTACCCACCCATCCACTGATGGTCCCCTTGGGTCCCTCCTGCCTTTCGGCTGCTGTGAATAGACTGCTACGGACATGGTGTGCCGACAGCCATGTGCAGTCACTGGAAACCCCGATGGGCTCTCAGGCATGCCCAAGGCAGGCAGGGCTTCTGTGTGGAGGTTAACTGAGCTGACGTAAGTGACGCGCCCACACAGAGGCTGACCTCGTGCCTGCCCCTCCCCTCCCCCTCCCACGGGGAGCTCAGCACTGCACTGGGAAGTAATAAGACATGACATTATTTTAGAGGATAGCATTTTAGAATTATCCACTGAGCATGCTTTCAATGCAGCCAACCTAAAAAAGGAACAGAAGGTAGAACTGACAACTGTTCACATCAATCCCTCAGAAAGTTCCATTGTTGAATTTTGTACCTCCCTCTCATAGTATTTCAAAGAAAAGGAAAGCTTGTCAGTGTATTTATTGCTGAAAGTTTTCCCAAGACACCCTAGCTGAGTGAGCATGGCAAAAGTTCCTCGTTCAGGAGCACATGATTCCCAGGTCTTTTGTAAGCCCAGCGTGCGCCAGCGCCTCACACTATGAGACACCCTTGGTAACCATGCGTCATCTCCCCAGGGCCATCCACCTCACCATGCCGCAGCTGACACTGAAAGCGTCCTATGACCTGCAGGACCTGCTTGCCCAGGCCAAGCTGCCTACCCTGCTGGGTGCCGAGGCAAACCTGGGCAAAATCAGCGATGCCAACCTTAGAGTTGGAAAGGTACTGGGCGAGTGCTATCTGTGCCTGCCTCCCGTGGGTTCTGTATGTTCGTGGAGTGGGAGGCACGGGCAAGAGGGACACAGAGGAGGCTTCACCGAGGGGGTGGGCTGGGGGGTTGGGTAGAGGCAGTTAGGATGGAGAGGCGTGAGCACATGGCCAGGAGGCTGTTGGCCCAGGGTGGGGGAGAAGTGAGCAGTGCTCTCCAGGCCTTCCCAGGGACAGCTGGAGAGCAGCAAAACCCTCCCCTGCATGTGTTCGTGGCTCTGCGCAGCCAGGCCTCGCCTTGGGGCCCCTCCAGATCCTACAGCAGGGTCAGGACTAGGGCCTGGAGAGCAGAGCCTTTAGGCTGGCCGCCGGCCCTGGCACTCAGCTCCTGGCTTCAGGGAAGCACACAGCAGTGGACGGACTGTCCCAGGAGCACAGGGGTGATGCAACCCCACAGCTGAGAAGAGCCTTAACGCTGGGAGGGTGAGAAGTGGGGGGTGGCTCACAGTCCTGGCCTCGGAGCCCTCTGTGCTGTTAGCAGAGAGAGGAAGCAAGCCCTGGCGGGCCATGGTCCAGGGGCCAAAGACTCCGTCTGCCCGGGACAGCAGGGGAAGGTGAAGATGGGCGGGTTTGAGGGACACTTTGGAGAGGAGCCATCGCATCATGTGAGCTGGGTCAAGTGAGAGTGGGCAGGCTGGAGAAGGGTCCCCCCCTGGGGCCCAGGCCTTCAGGAGTGACCCCCAGGCTCACTGCTTTGCAGGTGCTGAACAGCGTCCTTTTTGAACTAAAAGCAGATGGAGAGCAGGCCCCAGAGTCCATCCCACAGCCCGCCGGGCCAGAGGCCTTGGAGGTGACCCTCAACAGCCCGTTCCTGTTGGCTGTCTTGGAGAGAAACTCAGCCGCCCTACACTTCCTGGGCCGCGTGTCCAACCCGCTGAGTGCGGAGTGAGGCCGCCACCCGTGTGTCACCACTGGTGTCATTACACGTCCCCGTTCTCTTCCACGGAGTCCACCGGGAGCTGCGGGCAGCCGCTCCGCTCAGGAAACGTGCACTGTGTACAGTGAGCAACCTTTGGGGGGTGGTGGTGGATGCAGTGCCATGAGCCCATGTTTTGCACAGGCCACTGCTTCTGGTAAGAGTTTGAACACATCAGCTTGACTGTGAAACCAAAAATGGTTTCCTTTTTCACTGAGAACAAAACTGGGCATTAAAATTAAAACACCCCTTTCTCATTGCCCCAGGCTTACCTTTGGCTTATTGACGGTGACAATGACCTGCAAGTGGTCCCCCAATGCCTTCCTTTCTCTGGGTTTCTGTTTTTCCTTCCCCTGATACTTGCGGTTTCTGAAAAACACATCATGAAAAAAACACAAGTGTCTGAATGTATGTTAATCCATAATCCCTGGCTGATTATTCCTGTGTTATTAATAAATGTCTTGCAACAATAAAGAAAAATTCTTTCACTTGGCAGCAGCAGGACAAATATGTGTGAGGTAGCTAGCAGGCTGTACCAACGTAAGGGCTTTTTAGGACCTGGAGCCCTGTTTGCGTGGGGCTTTCATGGAAGGCACAGGCTGTCCTCAGCCTTGTCTGGAGAAGTTCTGGGTGGTGGTGACCAGCTGCACAGACCCCACTGGGCAAAACTGGGTGGGGGGTAGCTGTCACTCGTCCTCCTGGACACCCCCTGAAGTGCTGTTGACACTGTGCCTGGAATCAGAAGATGGAGAAAGAAATCTTCACCCATGAACATGGGCACATGTCGCCCTCAGTGCGGACCCCACATTCTAAATCTTGGGAAGGAGGTGGGCCCATGCTGTTTTCTCCTAACTGTGAAATGAACAGAAAGCACATTCTCTCCCTCCCTTCCATGAATACTCAGAGGACTAAGTAGGCTTGCAGTGTAGCCACTATCACAAGGGTCAAGGAGCAGGGGAGGGAGGATAGGGGAGCTGGGAGGCTTGAGGGGTGGAAATGGGTGGTATCTGTGGTCTGCTTGTAGGAGCTGCCCAGTCTGCCCTGGCTCGTCCAGAGGGAGCTGTGAGGATGGAGGCAGGGTCTGCACCTGGACCAAGGCCAGCATCTCAGGCTCTCTCCCTACACACCCAAGTGCCCCTTCTGCAGCCGAAAACCCTCTGCCTAGTTTCGATGTCAGGGGAGATGGCTGTCCTTCCCACCTCTGTGGGTCTCAGAGGCTTCTAGTCTGCGGCACCGGGCACAGAATGCAGCATGGAATTGCTTAGGAGCAAGGGGTCTAGAGACAGCGGGCTGGCAGGAAGTCCAGCTCCAACACTTACTAACCCAGATCCAGTTATTTCACCTCTCCAGGCCTCCCCATCCTTATTTGTAAAATGGGAAACAGAACGCTTGAATGAATAATAACCACCATTACATCAATGGACCTTAGTCCATACAGAGTTCATGACCTCCACCCTGTCTAGAAGTCCTGTTCCACAGAATTACAGCAGGGATTGGGGTGCCTACCTGTGGGCAACCGTGGCAAGCTGAATAGTGGCACCCAAAGACACCCAGGTCCCAGTCCCTAACACCCATGAACATGATCTTAGATGGCAAAGGGGGGCTTTGCAGATGTGATTGAAGGTCTTGAGATGAGGTGCTCCTGGATTGTTGGGGAGCCATCAGTGCAGCCACAGCTATCCTTGTGAGAGGGAGGAACAGAGACTGGAAGAGGAGAAAGGATATGTGATGCAGGGCCACAGTGCAAATTGTGAGCACAGCCCCAAGAAGCTCAAAAGGCAAGGACAGGACCCTCCCGCAGAACCTCGCGGGAGCACTGCCCTGGGAGCCTGAGAAACGCAGGCGCTCAGGCCTTACCCAGACCTCCTGAGTCAGGATGTGTATCTTTACAGGAGGCCCAGGGATCACACTAGAGTTTAGGGAGCACCGCTTTAAGTGATGTTCAAAAGCTCCCTTCCAAACACAGGCTACTAGAAGGGAATGTGGCCACAGCCAATCAGGACCCACCACTTGGATTTAGAATCTCAAGGGGACACATGTTAAGACCAGAAACATAACCTTTGTAGTGTCTTCTGTAATTTCTCAGACAACTTCAAGCAAAAAATGGTTATTTTCAAAATACATGATTACTGGATTCAGAGCTGCTTGCCAAAAAATATCCTCCCAGGAAATGCCTTTCTTCATTTGACATATATTTGTGAGGGGCCCACTGAAAGTCCAGCTTTGTGCTGGGTGAGGGGACCCAGCTGGACAAGAGTTATCCTGAGTCATAACTGTGGTTCTGAAGTTGTCTGCATAGACCTGGGACAGCACTACCACGGCAGCAGGAGGAAGAAGAATGTTGGTGTTTTTGACTTTATTTCAGAGAGCAACTGGCAGCAGACTAATGGACTCTCTGTCCTTGTTGCAGAGCTCTTTTATACTGACAAAAGGAAATTTGGGTCAAGATACTCAATAGCAGCATGTTGTAGATTATTCAACACAAAAATATTAATTGTAGAGATTTCTCTTCAATATTTCCACAGCAAATCCTATATCTTCCTCGGGTTGCAAAGTGCTTATCCAGTAGATCAGGTTATCATTTAGCAGCCATGGTTACCTTCAATCTGATATTCCTGGTGGAATATCACGAGCCCTGGCCTGAGGACAGCCAGGGGGAGTCAGCTCAAGGCCCCATGAAGAACGTCATCAGATCCCAAATCTTATTCATTTCACTCCTTAATTTCTGTCCCCTCTTCTGCAGATTGGGAAGAGCAGTGCTGGCGATGGGAGGGGCTGATACACCTGATTGCTGTCCACCACATTCAGAGACAAGAGAGGTAAAGTGGCCAGAGACAGTGCTGGAGCCCACCTCCGCCCAAAGCTGGATGGCAGCTGCCAGGGAAGGATGTGCTGGTGCAGAGAGCTCGGAGTGGCCTCAGGGAACATGTGTGACTTGAAGACGTGGCGATGCAGCGTGTGCCACGCACTCTGCTATGCTGTCACAGGCTCACCTTGGAGCACGACGCTGTGGGCACCACAGGCCTGTTCCTTAGCTTCTCCAGGTCCGAGGTGTGTGTGCCAGGCACCCCAGTGCCGAACATGGAGTCCCAAGGCGACCAGGGTCCCGCTCGGTCTGCAGGTGCCAGCTCAGCAGCTCTGCACTGCACACCCACCTCTCGCCCGTCCTGCCCCTGCTGCCCACGAGCCCGGCACCACACAAGGACGCACAGCCTAGCCTGGTGAGCTGGCGCTTCAGATGAGGGCTCACACCCTGAGAGCGAGTCCCTCCTGCTGTCTCACTCAGTGTTGTTCCTCTGACCAGCTTCTTAAAATTAAGATACACATCTGTCCAAGGGCAGGGCCCTCCCTGCTAAGAGAGTGCCTGTTCTCCAACAGAGAGTAGACGCCAGAGCACGCCCCGCTGGAGGCTGGCAGCCTGGACAGGGCCCATGCCCCGCCTGCAGTGCTCAGTGCTCTCTGGGGACCCGCTCCTCTCCCTCCCACGTCTCCAGTTCCATCTCGTGACTCCTGCCAGCTCCCAGGCCAGCTCTTTTCCTTCCCTGTCACTTATTCTTTCTCTCCCCCTCCAGTTAACCCAGAGAGGAGGTGCACCTGCTCTCATGTCAGTGTTGGGCTGAAGGGGCAGAGCCAAAGCCACGCACATGCGCTCTGCATGTATGTGTGAATATGGGAGCGAACAAGGCACCCACATGCTTGCAGTGCCACCTCCCAACATTCCCGACTCTCCCCCTTCTCCCATACGCAGGAGCAGGTTGCTAGGAAGGGGCCCTGCTGCCTTCAGTGGGAAGGTATGTTGGGTCACCCTCCCACAGCCCAGATCTGCCACATACCTGAAGGGCACTCCATGACAGATAGAACCTACAGGTGCAAAGGAGAGGGGACATAGTATCTGACTGTGCTGAATTCACAAATAAGAGGTGCATATGCTTTGGCAGGCTCTTTTATTTAGGACACTGATCCCCCTGCTGCTTCTTGCTGTTGACAGAGGTCTGGGTGATGAGGGCTGTTCTCAACACCTAGTGGGAGGATGGAAAGCCACCAGTGCAGCCCCGTCTAGAGTCAGAGTCATCAGGGAGAAGGGTGTGTGTACAGTGGAGCTACCCGTCTGCAGCCAGTCCCTTCTAACTGCAGGACCAGAAAGCTGACTGTTTATATTCAGACATACATGTATTTACTTCAAGCATATTTTAGAAATCATCTCTTCCACGCTAAGATTTACAACAAAAATAAAATAATTTGCTCTGTAAACTATAGTAGAAAGTTTCAAACATCTTAAAATTATCTTCCATACAACGGAAAAAGGCTTTTGTATTATTCTTTTTGGGTGAAAGAAGACCCAAAGACACTTAGGGAAGCTGCCCTGGCGCGCTTTTGGGAACCAGTGGACACACGTCCGTGTTGCAGCCTGAGAGAGAACAGAGACGCTTTCTTCCCTGCAGGCGTGAGGTCCAACCTTCCCCTGGGCTACTCCAAGATGCTTAAGGCTGGTCCGCAGGTGCCTGGTCCTTGGCAGCAGCAACGAGCTCTGCGAGAGCCGGAAAGCTTCTTATGTCCTTTGTTCGCAGGCCCATCTTTTCTATCTGTAAAGGCCACGGGAATGAATCAAGTTAGCTGAACATGGAAGAGACTCTTACAAAGAAAACAAGATATCCACCCTCACCTCATCCTCCACTAAACCAGAAAAAGGCAGTTTCCTGAAGACTGGTAGAATAATTTTTTACTTTCAAATAAATGAAGTAAAAAAGTGTACTTATTATAACATTTACTTCTGGAGGTCATTCTAAGAAGTCAGTGTCAAATTATCTCCGTTCACTAAATCATTCTCTCACCAGGATAACAGCCTCTCTCATAGGCTGGAAGAGAAAACTCACACTAAGAAAAGGAACTTTCTACGTGCAGAATTCTCAAAAATGACTTGCCTGAGGTCTTAATCTCTTAGCATATCATTAACAGCCTTTTCTTAGAAACAACTCCGGCACAGCAACCATATGGTAGCAGAGATGCAGCACAGTGTGCGTCACCCTTCACTCAATACCACCACCAAAAGCACACGTGCACACAGCACAGCGGAGTCCGGGAAACTCCGGACCCACTGCACAGTCTCTGCTGGCATGCTGTGGCTGGTCTGGGGAATGCAAGGAACCCATCTCCCTGTTCTTTTGCTTACTTGCTCTTCATTTGCCTATGACCAACCTTTTTGCCCATAAAAAAAAGACTTTAAGTTTCTCTTGTGAAACAGAGTAAGTAAACAGAAGAAGGTAATAAGACTTTCTGCCAGGATATCCCTGTAAATTCACCTGAAAACGGAAAAATCTGGATTTTCAGTGATGACATTGAGTCATAAGAAAGAGTGACTAGAAAACCAAGCATCTTTTGATGGGAATGTTATGATATCACTTTTTCTCTAGCAAAAAGGTCTTGCTGGTTACCCAGTGGTTAAGAATCTGCCTGCCAATGCAAGGGACATGGGTTCAATCCCTGATCCAGGGAGATTCCATATGCCACAGAGCATCTAAGCCCACGTGCCACAACCACTGAAGTGCCACAACTACTGAAGCACCACATGCCTTAGAACCTGTGCTCTGAAACAAGAGAAGCCACTATCTGAGAAGTATGTACTACAACCAAGAGTAGCTCCGCTTGCTGCAGCGAGGGAAAGCCCATGAGCAGCAACAAAGACCCAGTGCAGCCAAAAATAAAGAAATAAATAATTTTTAAAAAGGTCTTTCTTGAGGATTTATTGCTACAGAAAGCCTAAGCAGTTGAGAAAGCCAGTTTCTGAACATTCCAAAGTTTGACACTCAGTAAGGATGGAAGGCCCTGCGTAGGATCCACACTTGCCCATAGGTGATGGTACCTACATGAATGTCCACCCATCCACTGTGTGACACCAAAATTTGTGTTTTATAGAAAACCTAAAAAACGCAGGCAGGGAGACAAAGAAACTGTGCTGAGATGAGTTCTCAAGCACCACATGGAGAATCAATGGCCTAATGCTTCTCTAGTCATTCTAAAGCCAAACTAACAAATATCTCAAAGGAACCTCAGCCACCCAGCACCAATGCCACATCAAGCACGTTTCAGGCTCTGGACCAAAAGGACACCATCTCCGCCTATGGGCTCATGTCCCAGCAGCTTTGGGAACATGAATGCCAGCAAGCCAAGAGAATGGCAATTCACTGGACCTCAAAAAGTCTGCTTTTTCCTTCTCACATTTCCTAGGTGCACATCCTCTTCCTTCAAGTGTCTGGTCCCTCCCAGTATCTCTGGGCTCAGGGGCATTGCTGGGTGCCTGCGGGGCCCTTGGAATGCAGTCAGGCCCCTTGGAAGGGCAGCGGCGCTCGGGTCACCTGCTCTCCTAAATATGCAACATCCAAGGCCAACTGTAGTCGGATCTTGTCATCATCACTCATGCCGCCGCCACTAAGCCCAGCCGGGCTGGCGGGAGTGGCTCTCCTGGCCTGTTTGAGCCGCTTCAGGCTCTCCTCCATCTTCCTCACAGCATTCAGGACATCCGACACGGTCTCATAGTACCTTGAACATAAGACAGCGGTCAGAGACGCAGTACCAAACACATTCACGAGCTTTGTGGACCAAAAAATGGATTTTTTTAGTTAAAAATTCAATTCCAATAAAAGATCAGCCATGGTAAATACTGTTTAAGACTGAAAGAAAAATAGGGTCTTGACTCTCTAGCATTGTATTCCCTCAGAATTTAAGAACTATGTATATGAATTTTGTCTAAAATGTCCGTCCTGAACACTAAGAGAAATCACAGGCCGAAGTCTTTCCTATATTCAAGGCTGAACAGCAGCTCATTTCCCAAATGAAAGTAGCAAATTCATTTACAATCAGTTCTAGGAACAGCTCATCTTTTTTAAAGAGTAAAAGTATTTCAAAAATTTTAAACAAAACTAACTGCCTTCAAAATGATTTCCAAATTATAAATGAGCTATATTTCAAAATTTTATTTACAAACTGGTTACCTGGCATTTATAATACACTTGCCCACAGAAACCGCATTATAACTTGCTGCTGTGTTCTAAATTAACTCACAAATGCTGCTTAATTCATAAGCAGTAGAAAGAAACAAAATGTTATTGCAAAGTTAATAATTAAAATTCAACAACAAAATCAAATAATATATTTTGATGTAACTCAGTGCTGGATTCGGGGAAAACAGTTTTGGTTGAATTAGAACTGAAGAGGCATTCAACCAGACTGAAGACCTCCTCTACTTTCATCAGCCTGAGGATCTGACAGCAATCCTGTAAGAGCTGTAATTACACTTCACAATGAACATGTTTGCTTCCTTCATTACCCTAGTCTCCCCAGTGCAAGTCTGCTGGTTATGTGGCATGACTGGAGCCATTATGGACCGACAGAGTTGAGGAGAAAGGACCTGAAAGGAGGAAGTGTGCCTAGACTTGCAGAACACTCCTACATGAAGTGACATTAAGGACAGTCAAAGGCAGTGCGCTCAGGGGGACTGTGGAATACGCCTGGGTCCTAAACGGCGTGTGAGCTGTGAGAGGCAGGGCTGGTATGGCTGCAGGACAGGCAGAGCCTTGGCTAGGGTGGAGTGAGCACAGATGGGAGGAGACTGGGTGCCCACATGGAGCCCTGTCCAGAGATAGGCCACAGAAAACAACTGTGATGGTCCCAGTGATCTCTGACTTAGGACTTTTCTAAGAAAGTCCAGAATAGTCTACTTGTAAGTTACTTACTTATGCGTGCTCTCAGAGAGAGCGGCTTCTAACCATTGCTGAATCGTGGCTTGCTTGAGCTTGTCCTTGTGCCTGCTCTGAAGCTGGTACAATGGCTTCAGAGCGCTGTCCACGTAAGAGGAGGCTGTCACTGGCACCTCCTGGGATAATGTTGGTAGAGGTTAAAGAGGCCAGAAAAGGAGAAAGTAAGTTACTCAAACCTCATGTTCAAAAGGACATTACCAAGGTGCCAGTTTTGAGACACATACAAGTGCTGTCTACAGAAAGACCCTGGAGACCAAGAGGGAGCCACAAAGGACGATGCCCAGAGCCGACTGGACTCAGGTTCCCTAACCTTGTGTTCACACAAAGCACCTGGCCACTTCGTTAATTCTAGGTCTGATTTTGTGTGTGTGTACTGGGCAGGAGGTGAGTAGGGCCAAATTTTGAGACCATGCATTTATAACAAGCTCCGACTGGTGACCATTTGCTGCTGTTTAACAGACCACCATTTAAGAAGTGAGGATCTTAATTTTCTTAATTTTGGTTTCTTCACCTATAAATAATGACACTGGCACTCACTTCACAGGATGAATGACAGTATAAAGTGTTTAGTACGGTGTCTGACCCACGAGACAAGCACTTGGTAAATATAACAACACCCTGCTGATGAAAAAGGGAAAGCTGGTAGATTCCTAAAGGAAAAGTAATGAATTTGGCAAACTAAAATAGGTCTGTTTCTCCCACTTCAGACCAGAACATCAGGAGAGTAGGTACTCTTGCTGATGTTCCCAGAAGTGGAAATTCTGCTATATGGCCTAGATGTTAAAAGGAAAAGGAGAATAGCCACAGAGATGAGCTCAGCTTGTCTCAGGACGCAGCCCAGCCACTCCCCACACCCAGAGCAGGGGCTGGGTGGGAAAAGTAACATCAATGGCACACCAGGCCCCACACTGGGTGTGCGTGTGGAAACTCCAGGGATATTCCAAAATAGCACAATGCTGCAGGACATTTTCACAGGTCCTGAGAATAATTTTAGTTGTAAATTAAAATCCAACTTTACAACCAGGAGAAAAGAAAATTAGAAGGAAAATATGAACTAGCAAGAATGAAATGAATAGGAACACTTGAAAATGAGAGTTCAAGAGAAAAACTAAAACACTGCTAAAAACAAATTCCCCAATTCCTATTCTAGAAAGTGAAGACAAAGGAGAATTTGACTTTGAATACCAGTATAAGCTCAATTTTTCACCTTATAAATACCTTTAATAGCTTTTAATGTAACTTTTTTATACCATATCCAGTAAAAGACAGAAGCAGGTACTTCCAATGGCAATATGAAAGAAATAAGGTAAATTCAGATCTTCTCAAATATAGAATATGAAACCCAAAAGAAGGGCAGGCCTTAAAATATTTTATTAAAATGCTTTATTTGAAAATACTATTCTCCCTTAAGGCCCAAAGTCCATACTGCCCAAGTCCAACTACCTACATTATGTTTGTGCCGAGGCCCTGGCCATCTACTGAGGAGCCTCCTCTCACAACTGAACAAGATGGATTCTCCCCTGGAGAATCCATTTCTGTTCTCACTTAAACACTTCTTCCATCTCTGCCTTCCTGATACATATTTTCCCACCTCAAAATGCTTTTCAATGAGTGCACTGACCTTATTGGTTCTTCGGTACAGCCTGGGAACCTCCAGGGCACTTTTCAGGTGACTAAAGCAAGACTCACTTAAGTCCTGGGTGATTTTCTCACTCAAGGCGGGTACACAGGCAGACAAAGACAGCTGGGAGTCCTCCAGGGCTGCTGCAGAGATGGAAAGATGTGTTTTATCACTCTATTCAGGCTCAGGCCTAAAGAGAGTATACAATAAACCAAATCAAATCAAATTATTAGAATTAAAATATTTCATTCAGTGCACCAGGCCCGAGCACTTGTCTCATGTATCCAACCTGGGCTGGTGATCTGTTTCACCCGGGTGGAGAGGGAGGTGGGAGGGGGGACTGGGATGGGGAATACATGTAAATCCATGGCTAATTCATTTCAATGTATGACAAAAACTACTGTAATGATGTAAAGTAATTAGCCTCCAACTAATAAAAATAAATGGAAAAAAAAAATTTCATTCAGAGAAGAAGAGAACAGCACTGAAACATGTATATTATCTAGGGTGAAACAGATCACCAGCCCAGGTTGGGTGCATGAGACAAGTGCTCAGGCCTGGTGCACCGGGAAGATCCAGAGGGATCGGGTGGAGAGGGAGGTGGGAGGGGGGACCGGGATGGGGAATACATGTAAATCCATGGCTAATTCATTTCAATGTATGACAAAAACTACTGTAATGATGTAAAGTAATGAGCTTCCAACTAATAAAAATAAATGGAAAAAAAAATAAAATGCAAATGAGCTTTGGAAGATAAAAAAAAAAAAATTTCATTCAGAGAAGTTAAAAATCACAGAACAGAATACAGAAACAACCAAGGATTTACAACTAGAGAAAACTGTTAATTAAATATATCCTAGTCTCTAAAATTCTATTTTAAGTTATTTCTTATTCAAAGATTTGCTGAATCTAAAGATTCATTTTTTTACCTGAGATGGAAGAAAAATTCTTAAAGCCCATCACTTCAAGTTTTGGCTTGATTGTTTCTAAGAGTTCTGGAAGCTGAAATAAATATGCACTTTATATATTCAGTTACTTTTTATTAATCAAAGGAAGAGACAATTCTATATGCACCTACAACTCTAGAATGTTATTAATTAATAATAAAACTAAACTCGGAACTTTCAGTAACTTTCATCGAAGAAAACAAAATTCTTAATGCTTTCACTAGAAAATAATTCAGCAACATGGAAAATCATATTCTCATGGCTATTAACACTATTCTGCAGTTCCCCTCAATACCAAAAAACCTTATCATAAAGGCCATGTTTTTGCTCAACACATACAGTATTTGTCCAAGCACCACAAAACACTTAAACCCAAAAAAAGCAGGATTCTGTATCAGAGCACTTAAACACATTTTGTTCTTAAACAAAGTTCTGTTAATGGTAAAAGCAAGAACATGAAACGTATGTGGAGGAAATAGGAAGACGTTGTAATAGTTCAGCACTTTTAAAGTATAAGTACTGGATAAGCAGACTAGAAATAATTAGAATCCAACCCATTAAAGACCATGGCTCCACAGAGTAAGCTGAGTTAATGAGGGCCTGGCTTGTTCCTGGCCTGTGGCATCACTGCTCAGGGGAAGCCAGGGGGCTCCAGACAGGCACACGTGGACAGGCTGCTACCCAAGGAGGAGAGCATGCCAGTCAGGGGGTGGAGGCAACACCAGAACGGAGGTAAATGGATGCGCTCTCTCAGGGGCCCTGGGCCCACAAGTCTAAACCCCATGAGGCCAGACAGTGAGAACACTGAACCCCACACTTAGAATCCTCTGCAACACAGGCTCACCTGCTCCTGAAGCCTGTCCAGGTCTGTGACCACATAGACAAGTTGAGTGCTGGAAATGGAGACGATGGGCTTTGTTTCAGAAGGGCCACTTGCTTGGTCTTCGCAATTTCCTTGGGTGATAGAAAGATCTTTGCTGCCAGTTACCAAAGGCTTTTTAATATCCTTAGCACTTTCATTAGAGATGGGCCTGAGTAAAAGCTGAAAAAGGATTTCAGTGACAAAATGTTTCCACATGCGAGATACATGAGCATGTAACTCAACACAAAATGCCAGCTGTCGACAAAGTATTAAGTGAAAGTTAACTCAAGAAAGGATACCACATCCTGTCCCTCCAGGTAGGTGTGAAAAACACAAACATGACAAACTTTGATCCTATGTGCATTTCCCCTCCTTGACTTAAGTAACAGTCAGAAAGAAAGCAAGAAGTCCCGAAACTAAAGGAAAATTAGGATCTGGAACATCATAGGTTTTAAAAAGTTAATTAACTGCGTAAGGTAAACAATTTACTGTATTTACTTAATAAATTATTATCATAAGGGTAAAAAATAAAAGTCTCAACCTCAATTATGCTTCAAACAATACAAATGACATAAGTGTTCTCTGCATAATGGACTGCTACAAGGGAAAAAAACCTAAGACCAGAGCACTTGCATCGAGAAAAGAATGGAATATTCTAGGTGTAAGAATAATCACTGGCTGGCATCTTGCTGGGGATGATGAAGCAAGCCCAGGCCTCAGAGGATCATATCAAGTCCACGGTGTCCCAGGAACTGCACGATCTTCGTGAACAGTTTCACAGGGCAGGGTGCTCTACTGAGACTCCTCTGAGTAGAGGGAGGCAAAGGAGGAAGAGGAGAGGAACTTGGATGGAGCACCATTATCTGCTGGGCACCTTCGTTATCAGTTTTCTGGGCAAGAAATCTCTTCACTCCTCACAACAAGCACATGTAGAAGCTGTTTTCCTATTTTACAGACGAAGAATCTGAGATTCAGCCAATTTCCCTAAGACCACAAAATTAAAGAGCAGCAGGGCCAAGGTCTGACTTTGACTTGAAGCCTGTGCTTTTTCCACTGAAACACTCTCCTCCAGTTGACAGAGTGCTTCCGTGTCCATGGATGATGGCTTCTCCATGTAATCTTTCCTACACTTTTGCTCACGCTCTCTTATACTCATCACCTTGCACTGGCTGGGGTGTGTGTCTATCACTGAGCTGTTTGTGCAACAGGCATCTCTGAGACCTGGAACGGACCTGGTGGGGCCAGGTGCTCAGCACTGGACCACATGAATGCTCCTGTGGCTTTATGCACAAAAACTAATCAGTCATCATAGGCATATGAATACCTAATACAGCCAAGCTGAAAAGGGTTTCTGAAACGAAGGGAAGGTTAATCAATTTTACCACCTTCTAATCTCAGCCATTTGGTGTTTTTCAATTTCCAAATATTAAGGAAAAAATATGCATATTTTTATCATCTTCATTAAAATGATCATCTCTGTTTTATGGTGCCTTTATATTGGAGGCACCATCCAAAGATTCTGGTTTTCCTAAGGGAAAATGAGGTCAGTGCGGTGCTTTTCAAAAAGACAAAGCAATGAATATGTGACAACTGATATCCCTAAAGGTCACATAAACAAGAGCGAAAAGGAAATCCAGTGAAACGGATAGAAACTTGGGAAGTTGGACTATAGCCCTTGCATCAACCTCTCATGACCACATGGGCTTTAAAAATCTTGGCACGTTTAGCTTAACCTATCTTTAATTCATTTCAGTCTTGATTAGGGATGAGCACCAGCCAGCCCTCACCTCCTTGACAAATATGGAGTACCGCGCCAGAATCTGCAGCGTCAGTCTCCACAGACGATGCGCCAGCAGCGGCAAGAACATCTTGTCAGACCAGCACCTCTGAAGGCTGCTCCACGTCCTATGAGAAGCCATAAGGCGATACGAGCTCCCAGCTAGAGGTAAAAACACACAGTTAAGGAGTCACAGCAGAAGGGCTCACAGCTAAAATCTGCAACGGACAAGCCAAGAGTGAAGCCAATGACATTCTGAAGAATCCTATGAGGTCAGCGAAGATTTAGGGAGGGGGTGTGGCCAGCCAAGAGGCTGTACCGTGGACATGTGACTCCATCTTGCCTGTAACGCTGTTTGCTAATTTTACATGACTCCTTCTCCCAGGTATTTGATACATACATTGGAAGGACTGATGCTGAAGCTGAAACTCCAGTACTTTGGCCACCTCATGCGAAGAGTTGACTCATTGGAAAAGACCCTGATGCTGGGAGGGATTGGGGGCAGGAGGAGAAGGGGACGACAGAGGATGAGATGGCTGGATGGCATCACCAACTCGATGGGCATGAGTTTGAGTAAACTCTGGGAGCTGGTGATGGACAGGGAGGCCTGGCATGCTGCAATTCATGGGGTCGCAAAGAGTCAGACACGACTGAGTGACTGAACTGAACTGAAACATATATAACAATCAGAGATAATCAGTTAACAGGTACTTTATAATAAAGCAGCACATGCGAACTGGAGTGGCAGTCACTTTGAAGGGTTTAATCTTTGGTTTTGAATTTGTCCTGTCTTCTCTTCCACTCCTGAATATGCTATTTAAATATAGGAAGTCAATTACACATGGCTACTTTTGCAAAGACAGCTGAAAATAAACTTTTGAGGCTGAAAGAGTGCAGTTTAGATGGAACTTGGCCGCACAAATGGGAGCACAGTGGAGTGGAGCTTTGTGGCTACAGGAACAGCCACCTAGGTGAGCAGTCACCAGGGACGCCTAATGCATGACTAGATGCAAACACGTCTGGAAAGCGTAGGCTGACCCCAGTCACCCGCCCACTGTCCCAGGACTGGGCCAAGGGCTCTGGAGGCCTGAGGCAGCAGTCCGAGCTGAGAGTCATCCTCTGGAGGGAAGGGTCATTCTGATCCTTTACCTCAGCTTGAGAGGGAAGTGGAGGGTAGCCACAAGGCTACAAAAAAAGGCTGTCACTTAAGCACAGCAGGGGTTATATCCCCTTGACACATTATATTCAGAAACGAAAATGTGGTCTCCTTCCCGTGTTCTTAAAGGATCCTTTACATCGTCTCTATACAGCCGGAAGCTCTAGAAACCTTTTTTTAAAAAAGAACTTAAACTGTATCTTCAGGGTCTAACTTACTTCCCCGGTGGCTCTGACGGTAAATCATCTGCAAGAAATGCAGGAGACCTGGGTTTGATCCCTGGGTCAGGAATGGCTACCCACTCCAGTAATCTTGCCTGGAGAATTTCATGGACAGAAGAGTCTGGTAGGCTACAATCCATGGGGTTGCAAAGAATTGGACACGACTGAGCAAGTAACACTACTGGAAGACAGCAAGCGGTCAAAGTGCTCCCAGGGTGCTAAGGCCACCAAGAAGACTTGGTGAAGGGAATTAACCCACTTAACAATAGCCTTTGTCACTTTGAGGATGTTACCTGGTGCATCTTCCAGGACATCTGTAAGTGCTGCTTCTAAGGATCCAGCTATTTCTCTAAATCTGAGAGAAAAACAAGAGTGTAAACGTTTGTTTTCTCTGCTTCAGATGCCTGTCCCCCCAACCTCCCGCTCCCCAGGCAATAGGACCATTCTCCTGCTTGCTCCTAGGGCGAGTGCCTCAGAGATGCCCCAGCAGCCCTGATGCCTGGCCTCCAGACTTTTTTTCTTACTAAGCAGGAAATAAACTTATCTGAATTACTTGACAAGGAAGCCATTTCTGGCAAGCCCCACCATCTATAATCAGGTAATCACTTCAGGGCCATAAGACTGGTTTTTCCAGTCCTCTTACCTCCACACTATCAGAAGAAAGCAAATGTCCCTCAAACTAAGAAATGGAGAAGCCATATTCTGTATCTTTGTTTGCAGCTTGAGACATATCACTGAAAGTAGGCAGTTAAACCAGAACAAGTCTCTGCCTGGCGCTCATCACATGTCTGCTGCCTGTCTCTTGTGCTGCTATTGGTAACTGCAGGCCCACCCTGAGGCTCAGGATATGCTTTCTGGATGGGTTTTCTGTTTTCTCTGCTGGACCATTTGTCATTTCATACCATCTTCTCACAGACTTCTGTTTTAATACCTGATGTGGACACATTTTTATGACTGTGAAATGAAACTGTGTGTGTATTCATTTCCTTAATTAGCTGCCTATGTAGCATCCTCCTTCCCACCTATATAACACTTCCATGTTCAAACTTTCTTTACCATACATTCTTCTGTTACCCACTACCAATAAATTCTGACACATACGTAACATCAATTTACCTAATCCACAATCTTGGTTTTTTGGGATAGCACTTATATGCTTTTAAAAAGCAGTTCAGAGACTGATCTTCAGGAAACTGGAGAGTAAACGCAGCAGCACTTCATAGAAAGAGCAGCAGCCGTGCCCTCAAAGGCACGAGTGGCTGAGAGCAGAAGACCCTGGCCCACCCGGCTTGCTGGAGCTGGCCGCTCCCCACAGCTTCCCTGTGCCACAGGGAGGAAAGAACTCAGCAACTGCCCCGTGAAGCCTGCGAAAGGCGAGTCTCTCCAAGCAGCAGGGAAAGGCACAGAGGGAACAAGTGGCAGAAGAGCAGTGGAGGAAGAGAAGGGAGCACTGGAGAACCGCAAAGAAGGCGGTGCTCCTGAGCACACTGGGGAGGAGAGGGCAGGGGCTGCCCTGCAGTGAAGAGGGCAGACCAGCTCCTGCATTCGCCTCAGACCCCGAATCCCACCGTTTGCCCACATCTGTTAACATACGAAACACAGGAAGGAGGCTTCAGCACAGAAAAGGCCTGACACCACACA